>NC_141685.1:404400359-404585359 GCF_964263255.1 Lissotriton vulgaris | reverse complement strand
ACACACACACACACACACAGAGAGCCACACACACACACACACACACAGAGAGCCACACACACACAGAGCCACACACACACACAGAGCCACACACACAGAGCCACACACACAGAGCCACACACACAGAGCCACACACACAGAGCCACACACACAGAGCCACACACACAGAGCCACACACACAGAGCCACACACACAGAGCCACACACACAGAGCCACACACACAGAGCCACACACACAGAGCCACATACACGCAGCGAGCCACACACGCAGCGAGCCACACACACGCAGCGAGCCACACACACGCAGCGAGCCACACACACGCAGCGAGCCACACACACGCAGCGAGCCACACACACGCAGCGAGCCACACACACGCAGCGAGCCACACACACGCAGCGAGCCACACACACGCAGCGAGCCACACACACGCAGCGAGCCACACACACGCAGCGAGCCACACACACGCAGCGAGCCACACACACGCAGCGAGCCACACACACGCAGCGAGCCACACACACGCAGCGAGCCACACACACGCACCGAGCCACACACACGCAGCGAGCCACACACACGCAGCGAGCCACACACACACACACGCAGCGAGCCACACACACGCAGCGAGCCCCCCACACACAGCGAGCCCCCCACACACACACACACACACAGAGCCACACACACACAGAGAGCCACACACACAGAGAGCCACACACACAGAGAGCCACACACACACAGAGAGCCACACACACACACAGAGCCACACACACACAGAGCCACACACACACAGAGCCACACACACAGAGAGCCACACACACACAGAGAGCCACACACACACAGAGAGCCACACACACAGAGAGCCACACACACAGAGAGCCACACACACAGAGAGCCACACACACAGAGAGCCACACACACAGAGAGCCACACACACAGAGAGCCACACACACAGAGAGCCACACACACACACACACACACACACACAGAGAGCCCCCACACACAGAGAGCCCCCCACACACAGAGAGCCCCCCCACACACAGAGAGCCCCCCCACACACAGAGAGCCCCCCACACACACACACACAGAGCCCCCCCCCCCACACACAGAGCCCCCACACACACACAGAGCCCCCACACACACACAGAGCCCCCACACACACACAGCCCCCACACACACAGAGCCCACCACACACACAGAGCCCACCACACACACAGAGCCCACCACACACACAGAGCCCACCACACACAGAGCCCACCACACACACAGAGCCCCCCACACACACACAGAGCCCCCCACACGCACACAGAGCCCCCCACACGCACACAGAGCCCCCCCACACACACACAGAGCCTTCCCACACACACACAGAGCCCCCCCCACACACAGAGCCCCCACACACACACAGAGCCCCCACACACACAGCCCACCACACACACAGAGCCCACCACACACACAGAGCCCCCCACACGCACACAGAGCCCCCCACACGCACACAGAGCCCCCCACACGCACACAGAGCCCCCCACACGCACACAGAGCCCCCCCCCACACACACACACAGAGCCCCCCCCACACACAGAGCCCCCCCACATACACAGAGCCCCCACATACACAGAGCCCCCCCACACACAGAGCCCCCCCACACACACACACACAGAGCCACACACACACACACAGAGCCACACACACACAGAGCCACACACACACACAGAGCCACACACACACACAGAGCCACACACACAGAGCCACACACACAGAGCCACACACACAGAGCCACACACACAGAGCCACACACACAGAGCCACACACACAGAGCCACATACACGCAGAGAGCCACTTACACGCAGAGAGCCACACACACGCAGCGAGCCACACACACGCAGCGAGCCACACACACGCAGCGAGCCACACACACGCAGCGAGCCACACACACGCAGCGAGCCACACACACGCAGCGAGCCACACACACGCAGCGAGCCACACACACGCAGCGAGCCACACACACGCAGCGAGCCACACACACGCAGCGAGCCACACACACGCAGCGAGCCACACACACGCAGCGAGCCACACACACGCAGCGAGCCACACACACGCAGCGAGCCACACACACGCAGCGAGCCACACACACACACACGCAGCGAGCCACACACACGCAGCGAGCCACACACACACGCAGCGAGCCCCCCACACACAGCGAGCCCCCCACACACACACACACACAGAGCCACACACACAGAGAGCCACACACACACAGAGAGCCACACACACACAGAGAGCCACACACACACACAGAGAGCCACACACACACACAGAGAGCCACACACACACACAGAGAGCCACACACACACACAGAGAGCCACACACACACACAGCCACACACACACACACACACAGAGAGCCACATACACACAGAGAGCCACACACACACAGAGCCACACACACACACACACACAGAGCCCCCGACACACAGAGAGCCCCCCACACACAGAGAGCCCCCCACACACAGAGAGCCCCCCACACACAGAGAGCCCCCCACACACAGAGAGCCCCCCACACACAGAGCCCCCCCACACACAGAGAGCCCCCCCACACACAGAGAGCCCCCCCACACACAGAGAGCCCCCCCACACACAGAGAGCCCCCACACACACACACAGAGCCCCCCCACACACACACAGAGCCCCCCCACACACACACAGAGCCCCCCACACACACAGAGCCCCCACACACACACAGAGCCCCCCCACATACACAGAGCCCCCACATACACAGAGCCCCCCCACACACAGAGCCCCCCCCCACACACACACACAGAGCCACACACACACACAGAGCCACACACACACACAGAGCCACACACACACACAGAGCCACACACACACACAGAGCCACACACACAGAGCCACACACACAGAGCCACACACACAGAGCCACACACACAGAGCCACACACACAGAGCCACACACAGAGAGCCACACACACGCAGAGAGCCACTTACACGCAGAGAGCCACACACACGCAGCGAGCCACACACACGCAGCGAGCCACACACACGCAGCGAGCCACACACACGCAGCGAGCCACACACACGCAGCGAGCCACACACACGCAGCGAGCCACACACACGCAGCGAGCCACACACACGCAGCGAGCCACACACACGCAGCGAGCCACACACACGCAGCGAGCCACACACACGCAGCGAGCCACACACACGCACCGAGCCACACACACGCACCGAGCCACACACACGCAGCGAGCCACACACACGCAGCGAGCCACACACACACACACGCAGCGAGCCACACACACGCAGCGAGCCACACACACACGCAGCGAGCCCCCCACACACAGCGAGCCCCCCACACACACACACACACAGAGCCACACACACAGAGAGCCACACACACACAGAGAGCCACACACACAGAGAGCCACACACACAGAGAGCCACACACACACAGAGAGCCACACACACACACAGCCACACACACACACACAGCCACACACACACAGAGAGCCACATACACACAGAGAGCCACACACACACAGAGCCACACACACACACACACACACACAGAGCCCCCGACACACAGAGAGCCCCCCACACACAGAGCCCCCCACACACAGAGAGCCCCCCACACACAGAGAGCCCCCCACACACAGAGAGCCCCCCACACACAGAGAGCCCCCCACACACAGAGAGCCCCCCACACACAGAGAGCCCCCCACACACAGAGAGCCCCCCACACACAGAGAGCCCCCCACACACAGAGCCCCCCCACACACAGAGCCCCCCCACACACAGAGAGCCCCCCCACACACAGAGAGCCCCCCCACACACAGAGAGCCCCCCCACACACAGAGAGCCCCCACACACACACACAGAGCCCCCCCACACACACACAGAGCCCCCCCACACACACACAGAGCCCCCCACACACACAGAGCCCCCACACACACACAGAGCCCCCACACACACAGAGCCCCCACACACACACAGAGCCCCCACACACACACAGAGCCCCCACACACACAGAGCCCACCACACACACAGAGCCCACCACACACACAGAGCCCACCACACACACAGAGCCCACCACACACACCACACACACAGAGCCCACCACACACACAGAGCCCACCACACACACAGAGCCCACCACACACACAGAGCCCCCCCCACACACACAGAGCCCCCCACACACACACAGAGCCCCCCCCACACACACACAGCCCCCCACACACACAGAGCCCCCCCCCCACATACACAGAGCCCCCACATACACAGAGCCCCCACATACACAGAGCCCCCACACACACAGAGCCCCCACACACACAGAGCCCCCACACACACAGAGCCCCCACACACACACAGAGCCCCCCCACACACACAGAGAGCCCCCCCACACACACACAGAGCCCCCCCACACACACACAGAGCCCCCCCACACACACACAGAGCCCCCCCACACACACAGAGCCCCCCCACACACACACAGAGCCCCCACACACACACAGAGCCCCCCCACACACACAGAGCCCCCCACACACACAGAGCCCCCCACACACACAGAGCCCCCCACACACACAGAGCCCCCCACACACACAGAGCCCCCCACACGCACACAGAGCCCCCCCACACGCACACAGAGCCCCCCACACGCACACAGAGCCCCCCACACGCACACAGAGCGCCCCCCACACGCACACAGAGAGCCCCCCACATGCACACAGAGCCCCCCACATACACACAGAGCCCCCCACATACACAGAGCCCCCCACATACACAGAGCCCCCCACACACACACAGAGCCCCCCACACACACAGAGCCCCCCACACACAGAGCCCCCCACACACACAGAGCCCCCCACACACACAGAGCCCCCCACACACACAGAGCCCCCCACACACACAGAGCCCCCCACACGCACACAGAGCCCCCCACACGCACACAGAGCCCCCCCCCCACACACACACACACAGAGCCCCCCACACACACACAGAGCCCCCCCACACACAGAGCCCCCACACACAGAGCCCCCCACACACACACAGAGCCCCCCACACACAGAGCCCCCCACACACAGAGCCCCCCACACACAGAGCCCCCCCACACACAGAGCCCCCCCACACACACAGAGCCCCCCCCACACACAGAGCCCCCCCCACACACACACACACACACACAGGGCTCCACACACACACACACACACACACACACACACACACACACACACAGGGCCCCACACACACGGCCCCCCACACACAGGCCCTCACCCACACACAGGGCCCCCCCACACACAGGGCCCCCCCACACACACAGGGCCCCCCACACACACACACACAGGGCCCCCCACACACACACACACACACAGGCCCCCCCCACACACACACACACAGGGCCACACACACACACAGGGCCACACACACACAGGGCCACACACACAGGGCCACACACAGGGCCACACACACACACACAGGGCCCCATACACACACACACACACAGGGCCCCACACACACAGGGTCCACCCCACACACACACAGGGCGCCCCACACACACACACAGGCCCCCCCACACACAGGGCCCCACACACACACAGGGCCCCACACACACACACACACACAGGCCCCCCCACACACAGGCCCCCCCCACACACACAGGGCCCCCCCCCCCCACACACACACACACAGGGCCCCACACACATACTCACGTGAATGGTGAAATGAAGACGTGCTCATGAGGGCAGTGAAGCAGTATAATTTAAAATGCTTACTAGCCACCTTTAGTCCCGAAGAATGACCCCCGTGTTATACGTTGTCCCACAACAACGTGAGCCAACAAAAGGAAATGTTGACATGGATGTAGAGATGTCTCCGCCCACACTGCTTGACAACTCGTTAGCCTCCTCCCTCGCCCCCAACATCAAATATGTCCAATTCCTGCAACACCTAAAAGTGATTTCTCCTGACATGTAGAATGTGTTCAGTTGTGTTTTTCCCTACTGACATGCAACTGGGGATAATACTACTTTCAAAAGAAGAAATTGAGAATCAAAATGAAACATTTCAGATTTAATCTTCGAAGCGAGTGTGGGTCTTACACAGTAACGCCCCTACTCCCTTTAACCCCTGTCTCTAATGACAAGGGTCCCGTCCCTCTACCTCCTTTTGATCACTCCTGCCCACAACAGGAAAATCCCCCTATTTAGACTTCCCGCTGTGGGCATATATTCCTTACTCACTCCTCAAACTCCTTGACTGCCCTTGTTCTCACTCACCGCCGGCTCACGGGGTTCAGCACCACTCATGCCACGCAGAGTCCGCTGTGCCAGCCGCGCTGCCCAAGCTCCTGCTGGGGCCGAGCACAGTAGGAGTAGCCGCTTCCCTACCGGGGAGGCCGTGTCTGACATGGTGCCGAAGGGGAGTGGAGCACTGGACGACGGGTGCAAAACCCAAGCAATAAACAGGGGTTGGCGGGGGTCACAAACACAGAAACCCTAGAGCTGAGCAGGCCTTCTCTCAAACCGCCCGACTCCAAACACCTCTGCCAATCATCGCTGCCTCTAACCATAGAGAGCGTGGCCCGAACAGAGCGTCGCAGGAGAAGCGCATAAGGGCAGAGGGCCATACAGCGACCATAGAGGCATTGGTGGGATAAAACGTCTTATGTGTTCTTTGATTTGGATAATATTAGTCAGATCGTTTCCAGCGTCCAGGAAGATAATACTTTGTACTGACCTGCAAGCCAATAGAGTGTTGCTGCAATCAATACCCTAAATTCAGAAGCGTTCTGCATTCGTTTTTTGCGACGGACATGATCCTATCGTCGGTGTTCCAAACCATTCACTTCAATCCGGTTTCGTTTTGCGTTTGAGTGGTCAGAGGTTTGGTAAGATTCAAAAAGGCGGTGGGCTACGATAATTACACTCTAAGGGCCTGGTGTGTGAACGTTTGCGAAACTGTAAACAATTGCAAACTGGTTAGCGAGTTGTGTGTTGTACCACGGGTCGGACCGTAAGAGTTCTGGCACACTTTAAGCATCGTATATAGAAACGCATTCCTGTAGTTAACATTGAGTTGGTTTTAATGTCTTGGAGGCATTAAGTTGCTTCAAAGCAATGTTAAATGTTTGCAAACCATAAAATAAAAGTAAACAAGAGACATGAGCTGTGACTGCGACCACATTTCTCCGAGGCAAAGCAGAAATGCCTCAGAGAAACCAGCGTCATTTTCAGATTCAGGGGCGTGGTTTCCGTTCACTCCTCTTCCCATTGGCTGGAAGGTAAAATTCCAGCCAATAGGAAGACGAGAGAACGAAAACAAGAAAGAAGAGAAAAAACACGCCTGAATCTGGAAAAGACGGGGCTTGAATCTAGTAACGCCCCTCTCCTCCAATGGCTGGCCTCCGTTTAGGAAGCCAGCCAATGGAGAAGAGAGGCGGGTTCAAGCCCCCTTACTAAGAAACATTAAATCTCGGAGCTCCGCCCACTGCTTACGCAGTGCGACGCTGTCCTTGACCTAAAAATGCAATAGGTCTCGCCTTCGATTAAGTTAAAGCCATTTGCTTTGCTATACAATACCATTTGCAAAGCAAATAGCTTTAACTTAATCAAAGGCGAGACCTATTGCATTTTCAATGCTTGTTCTTCTAGCAGTCCGTGAGACTAAGGTATATTGTTGCTCTCTCACTTATGTACTGCTTCCACCTTAGAATTCACTGTCCCACTATCTGAGTTGCTCCTCACGCCAGATGTTTTTTAACCCTCGCTCTTCCTTGCTGCCCAAACACCTACTGCTCACATTGATCAGCGGCATTTACATCCTCGTCCCACCCGATCCACCATTGCTCCTCCACCCCCCTCTAATTTGTTTTAATGTTTTCTTTTTTGGGAGGTATGAAATCTGCAATTTGCTGCCAGGCCACAGCTTTCTGCACACATTGTATTAATTTTTATTTAGCACTCTTAGATAGGTGTCCATCTGCCATCTTGGAAAGGTAAATAAATACATGACAGTCGTGTCATGTTGTTCGCAATTTTAAAACTTTTGTGCACAATAAGCCTGTGACAAAAGAACAAGTCACCTGAGTAAATTCTGTTGAGTGTGGTGCACCCATTGGAAATATACGTCATGTGTAGATTTCAAATAATAAAATTTATAGATTTTTTTTAATGTTTTGACAATCGGTCCACAGGAATCTATGTGATGGCAAAATATGCCATTAAAAATTGCCCTGAGCAGTCTTAAAATTAACGAAGTGCATCAACATTTTTGGAAAATCATACATGTGACATTTCCAGCTCATTGTCATGTGTGCATTTGCATGTACAAGCACAGACATTAGGAGACAGCATACAACAGACTGGGTTGAACAGCTATCTCCAGATTTTAAGACTATGATACAGTATGCACACAATACCGCTAGTGCCTTCCTCAGTACGTAATGTACTGAATTCTGGAAGAACAACCAGGGCCTTTATGCTCCAACAGGTGGATGGTAGGCAGTTAAAACATGGCCTTGGGCAAAAAGACCCATCCACAATAGACCTCGCATTCAAAAGGGACTCTGAAGTTCTGAATATTAAAGTAACCCAGCACCTCGGCACAATGTCTACAGCCACTGAGAAAACTCAGACATGTATAAAAAGGCCTGAGGGCCTGCCAGAGGGGTTGCAACTGCCTTTTAAAGCGGCTCTGCAGCTAGTCTGGATCAGTATTTCGTTCCTGTTCTTTCTCTTTTCCATCATGGCTGTTTCTTTTTTTCCCAATCTTTTGTTTCCGAATGTGTAATGTTTGATGGTATTTCCTTTTCACTATCTAATGGCTTCAGGATGTTGGAGGTGAGTCACAACAAAGTTGCATTTCTTTCCCCTGGGAATGTTACGGAGGAGAGAGGTGCTGTTGCTAGAGTGTAAGTTGAGGGGAGTGAGGGGGGGGGGGGGGGGGGGGGGGGGGGTTGAGGGAGCAGTGGGCTTTGGGGGGATGAAAGTACAGTTAGACAGAAGTGTAGGCGAGATGCAGCCTGCAGATGGTTTATGGCTGGGCCGCTAGTATTAAGGACACGCAGACAGCAACCTAGTTTATTTGGGTTTGTGAGAATGTTAATGTGGTGATACGCGCAAAAGGTAAGGTGTCACTACGAACGTAGGCTGAAACTGAAAACAAAACGTGAAGGCAAGGAACGTAAATACATACAGACGGTAGCAAACATAACCAGAAGAAGTAACGCGATGACACGCTTACTGTGTTTAATGTACAATTAAAGTACTAAAGTATACCACAATGCGTATGTACTTGTACAAAAAAAAAAGAAAATGAGTTTATAGCACTGTAGATACTGGCGGAAGTATAAATGAAAATGAGGGCTTCATTAAGCTAGGCAACAACGTGTCCCACGCCTGGTTAGGATTCAAGTCAGGGAATTGGATGGGGCTGTGTGTTGTTCTGCGGGTCAGGCAGGGTTGCGGGTGGGGTTTGGCACAGCAGGGATTCTGGACCATACGGTGGAGACGGATAGGTGCGAGGCTTTGGCCGCCAACATGCAGCGACACACAGGATATACGATGGGGCAAGGATGAGAATGTTGCAGGGAGGTGAAGGGCCCGTGGATGGCAACGGGGCAGCAATGTGGATATGGGGGAGGGGTGGGTAATGTTCGTTGCTCATAGCGGCGGGGGGCTGGGGGAGAGGCTTAGGGGTAGGGGTGGTGCTCGTGGGGGAGGCTGGCCTCTCGGGATAGGTTTGAGAATGGTCGGTTGGGCCCACTGGACCACAGGGGGCAGTGGCGGAGACCAAAGTGGGTGCGATGTGGCCCTATGGGCAGGGCGGCTGACTGGAGGTCGGCTTGACATGCGGTAATACTGGGCAAATGAGTCAATGACCTCAGGCTACCAAGGGGAGGTCTTTGGCCTGGGGGTTATGTACTGAGTATCGGAGTGGGGAGCGGCGAGATGGCATGCAGAAGGCCCATTTTTGGAGTTGTTCATGCTGTAGGTGGGCGCAAGACAATAGCAGGGAATGGCAGGGTAGAAGGGGAGGCGAAGGGGCCCGAGGCTCGCTCGGACCTGCCTGCTTTGGAGCAGACGAGAGGAGTTAAAATATCTGAGTGGCTAAACATCCTGTGATCCTGGGCGGTTCATGTGTCTCAGAGTGGCACAGGGAAGGTGTTGGTTCGGTGGTGACGCAGCATGGGCAGCATCAGACACTTCAGGTCGGGGGCGGTTGGGAGGAGATTGAGCGAGGGAATGGGAGTTAAGGGGGTGAGCATGGGGGCCTCATTTCGCCAACTTAAGACAGGACAGTTAGGGGTCTACTTACATGGCTGCCCAGGAGGTAGTTTTTGCAACATAACAATAGAGTCTGGCCGGTTAGGATCCATTGGGAGTTCCCCCCACATCTTGGGTGGGGGCGCAGGAGAGTTGCAGCGCCAGGCACCATAGGGCGCAGCAACACATGGGAGGCGTCATTGGGGTGGGGGAGGGGGGCGAGGGAGAGAGTGGCACTAGCACGGGGATGTGAAGGAAACAGTGGGTGGAGCACACATGGGTGCAGACAATCTCCCGCCGGTACCCGGAAATAGACTTCACCGTCCTGGGAGTACTATTACAAGGAGACCGGCAGTTAGGGGAGGCTTCACAATACTATTGAGGTGCCTCATGGCGAGCTCAGTGATGCGTGGGGATGGAGGGTAGGTTGTTCACGAGAATGAACATATCGGATAAGGAGACTAGGTTCAGTAAACAGATGACCAGCGCCGGTACAGAAGACCAGAACCAATATTCGGTGAAAGGCTACCTCATGTTTTTAAAAATACATAAACAGAGCATTATGATGGAAAGATTTTACAATTATGCCACCAAACCCAAGTTTGTGAAAAAAGCTTCTAGAAATGTGCCCGATGCAGATACTTGCTTTTGTCCCTATAAAACGAAAATGTACCTTACACTGCACTTCACCAGAAACAAGCGCGGCGCAGCCTCGAAAGTGAAAGAGGTTCTCTTGTCTTTATGGGGACATGTATTTAAACACATGGCCCCATAAAGATAAGAAACCTTTCCAGGCAGAAGGAAGGCAGACGAACCCGTCCAAGTGGGCTGTCTGCAACAGAGAAAAGTCCACGTCACAAAAAGCTCTTTCCCAATGGCTGGCCACCGTTAAGTATAAATTGTGACGCCGGCCAATGAGAAAGAGGGGTGGGCTTAAAGCCCTTTACTGAAAGCCCTCTTAATCATGAAATCTCGCCAGCGAGACTACTTATGTGCGCAGCCCACGCCAGCCGAGACCTAAAAACTAAGGAACAAATTAGGGCATGTTCTGGACAGGTTTTGAAAAAGGGATGCAAAGCTAATGTTGTTAGAGCTGTATTCTAAGCTTCCACTAGTTTAAAAGGTTTCTTGACCTACCACTACACAATAAAAGGACAAAACAAGTTGAGAAATAAAAGCTGAAGCATGAAAATGTTTGAAAGTGCATTATACAGACTACTTTTTATATTAAGAAACAGACAGTTTACCATACAACAGTAAAGTCCAGAACTTCCCAATAGTTAGTTAATGGGTTTGCTTTCACATCAAGGACTTTTGTTTGAATGGAGCCCGTCAAAATACAAGGAGTGCCCAAACCCATTCTGCACCCGTGCTCCCACTCACTTCTTTGGGCAAAGACTAATATTTAAAAGCTAAGAGAAGAATCACATGAGTAAAGTTAATTAGCATATATAGGCGATTTTGCATTCATGACGCTTCCATCAAGTGGGTCACACAGGAACAAAAAAATGCAAAGTCCTGGAGAATCCTAAAAATAAGAAAGAGCTTCCAAAAACATCTCCCAGAATTCACTGAATATTAGCTGCCTGACTTTTTTTCCTTCTTGCTGACAAATAGCAGAAATCAATTAAACATGTCTCATCTTATCCAGCTGATAAGCTAATTATGATTTGTTACGGTATCAGACACGCAAGTTATGAGAACACAGACTCACGTTCGATCGACTGCCTCCAGGCGGTACAGGATTAATCATTGTGTAGATGTTGTCACTTGAATTTGTTGAATCTGTAAAACAGGGAAACACATTAAGTCAGGGTGATTAATTAGTTTCTTAATTAAAACAACTTGTTGCACTTGAACTCCTTCGGCATTTTAGCACCTTACATTTTCTCTAAGTACCACCATTTTCTGGGTAATTTGTCTTTAATGAAGATTCACAAAGGGTATAATTGCAAATATTAAAGTGTAAAAAAGTACATAGTTGCTGAACCGAGGATTAACATTTATTATAACACAAGAGTCACACAACGGGAGCTAAGCAGATGCAAAGGCTACTGTATGGTGCTCAACACCAATCCCCATGACTATTTAGAGGGCAGAAGGGTATGAGATGGGGCTATAAGAATCAGCTTTGCTTTAGCAATGCAGGAAAAGAACAATAAGAAGGTGAATTATGATCCAACTTATAATATTCAAAATATATAGAGGGGCGTGAAAAAAATGAATGTGTCCATCTGTAACGCAACTGGTGCTAATTTAAATCGCTCCGATACCTTCGGGTCTAGTTTGCGCTATATAAAAGTAAAATAATAATAATAATAATTAGTCTTGCACAGGACATTTCCAGATCACATGAATAGTCAGTGTGACACCAGAGGGAAAGATATATCCTAACTCTACAGGGAACAAACATTTACACTTGTCTGTATGACCCTACCATCTGCCCTGAGCTGTTGGCCTAGGTACTTGCACCCCAAGGGCCCAATCCTTCCCTACTTTCCCTCGATCCCCATTTGGGACTTGCCGTTGAGGCGCATTGACTCTGCCCCATGGACCTATGTTGCAATCACACCGGCGGGTGATTTCTACAACAAGGGCAAGTTCATGCCATTCCAAGAAATGGTTGAGACGCAGGGACTGAATGCTGGTCAGTACTTAACATACTGGTCCATGCGACATGGAGTAGCAGGGAGGCTGAACCACCAATGTCACATGCCTTAAATACATTATTGACAGCCAACAGCACACGACCTGCCATCACATTCTTATACTCTGCCCTCAACACTGGTCCACCTGATTATGAAACGAGGACTCTCACACCCACTCCTGAATCCTGCCTACTGGGATTATGACCCCGGGTGAAGGGAGACAAGCACTTGCACCACTTCATTGACCTGATTGTCATTCTGTTTAAGCGGAACAGAGCCATGGCTTGGACGCCTCCTGCTCCTCGGGAGATTCGGGGATGGCTTCTCGTGCTGCTGTTGTGGATCAGAGTTGAGGCACACACTCAGACTACTTCATATGAAGGGTGATTCCCGCACTGGGGGCGAAGGTTAGGAGACGTATTTGATTGCAGTTGAAGCCAAAACCGATGAACCACCACCATGAACACACTGCACAACGCACACACTCACCCATGACACTCCGACATGCGACACCATGATGGCCATACTGTCATTCCTCTCTACACAACAATGCACCTTAACCATCGTGCCACCCCCATACATTCCCTGCAATGGCCCCCTCTATGTAAGACCGCCCAACCTTGCAGTCGTCCTCCACCGACCCAGTTCTTCCTCAACTCTGTGCCTGTGGCACATTCAGCGACTACCGAACCCGCATGTAATGGTGCACACTCTTGCTGGCATGTTGTACTGGTCACCGCTGTAAATGTGGAGTGTGAGCTAACTCACTATTTTATAACCTGTATCTCATGTGGAGCTCAGAGCTCTCAAATTGTTGAACTATTGTTCTTCTCTGCTTCTTCTTTCTCTCCCTCTATTCCCCCTCCCTTCCTCTATCTTTTCACACAGTAGGCCACACAGTACATCCTGTATAATTTACTATGAACTGTACAATGTACTTGATATATCAATGCTGAACATGTACCTTGAAGCTTTAATGTGCATGTATGTTTTATGCTGAGAGCTACATTAACATTTGTTGCAATCTGAGTTAATAAAAAACATTTTTTTAACTTGAAACAAGTTTCATGTCTTTAGATAGACAGAATTCCTAATGAAATAAGAATGTAAACCTAAAACCAAATTGAAATAAACAATGCAACAAAAAACTAACTGACGTGAAAAGGGACTGTTCTTTTCCAATCGTACCCCCTTTCACAAGCCTCGCGGTTTCTCATGAGGTCGAGCCTACCAGACAAAAGACCTACTGTCAGTGAGCTTAAAATCCACCCATTGATTACGCAATGGTTGGCTTTATCAATACTCATTTCCCTGCATCTTATTCAATGGCTTGCAATGTCTATCTTGTGTTTGTCCCTCGCCAGGAACACAGCTTCTTTGTGTCCTTCCACTGTTCACTTTCAGGGAGCTACAATTTTTCTTTTTGCTTGAGCATTCCATGAGAGTGCTTGTGTTTTCCAGCTATCTCCCTTGTGTGCTTTTCCCCCCCTGTTCCATGTTGCTCATCTTTACCCATGTGCTTCTCTTTCAGTTCATGCTCAGTGTTGCTCTCGGTTGTGTGCTTCTCCCTTTGCCTCAGTTCTCTCCCTTGATGAATCTCCTTGACCTAGTTGCTCCCTTCCTCATCTGCCTCCTCCAACCTGCTATCCTGCTATGCTTACCCACTCCTCTGTTGCAGCCTCCCTTCCCAAATCAAATCCATATTTGTTTATTTGAAGGAAAGACAGCAATAAGCATGCAGCCATGTCATTGTGCCATTTTTCTTTATGTTTCTCCTGTAGAGCATTTGCAATGCCAATGCTGTACATCATGAACAAATGGAGCTGGCAGAGTCAATATGTATCAAAGGTGTGATCGATTTGCTCAGCCAAAGGTTGTCTTTACATTCTTAAAGTAGTTTAAAAAATAAATCAGCCTTTCATATATCAACTACACATGCATCAACCAATGGACAAAGAAGCCTACAAAGAAACCCTGAAAAAGAACCATACCTATTGTGGAACACCAAGCTCCGAAAATGACCCTTTGGCTGCTTTCCATTACACTCTACCCCAGCCTGAACAGTCCCCATTGCCCCAGAGACTACCAAATAACTCCTCCCCCTGGACCATGTAGCCCACCGATTTCTTTTCTACCCACCAAACTCGGCAAGTGCCTATGTGTTGCGAGCCTTGAGATGGATAAGGCACTCTCTAATTCGAAAACGATTAAATAAATAGAGCTGAAAGTGCAGCCTTAACCCCTTCTGTGCTAATGATGGAACGGTTCCATCATAAGCGACTGTGGGCGTGTACTCATGAAGGAACCATTCCGTCATGGCTTCCATCCATGGGGGAAGCACTGGTGCTACCCCCCCCCCCCCACGGGCAGCCCATCTACCCCCTTAAACAGGGATGGCAGTGGAAGAGTTTCCGCTGCCACTCCCGACCCTCTTCAATACAATGTCAGCGTGCATGGTGCGCACAGCGTCATCAGGAGCCCGGTAACTGCTGGAAGCCATTTGCTTCCAGGTGTCTGGAGAGGAAGGTAGGTTTTTCCTGCCAGGGGAAGGAGGGGTTGTTTTATTGTGCCTAGAGGCATCGGAGAAGAGGTAAGAGTTTTTCCTCTCCCCAGATGTCTCTGTGCAGGGCATTCCTGCTGCATGATTGCGTATGGGGCATCGATCATGCAGCAGGAATGCCCCCACTAGGCACCAGGGATTTTTTTGGGGAAAATGAAGCGACCCCTTGGGCAAGGGTCGCTTCCAAAAGGGTGACGTTATTTTCACTATTTTCGGCCCTACCCTGGGGACAAAACGGCCTATTTTTTGGCCTTTGTCACCAGTAAAGGCAGAAAACCCCACCCAGGGATGTTGTTTAGTAGTGCATGGGGGCAATCCCTTTGGCAAGGTTCACCCCCCAGTTGTGTTTTTTTTTTTTTTTTTTTTTTTTTTTTAGACTTGGAGACGTTTTTTGACACCCCTCCCTGCCCCATCGGCAGATCTGCCCCTTTTAAAGGCCCATCTACCTCTGGGAGTGGGGGAAGGGGAGGGGGGTGGCAGGATACCCACTAGAACCAAGGATTTTATTTTTTTGTAAATGGAAGTAACCCCTTGGGTAAGGATTGTTTCCAAATGTGAGCATTTTATATCGGCTGATTGAGTTCCATCTGCCCTCAGGGGATGATGGGGTTGCAGAAAACACCACTAGCACCAGGGATTTATAATGTTTGTGTATGTTTATGCATGTGTCCGTTTTCAATCTCCAACCCCATCCCCAATCCTCCGGGTGGGCAGATCGGCCCTATTTGAAGGCCCATCTGCCAGGTGGGGGTTAGAAAACCCATTAGCACTAAGGATATGTATATATTTATGTGTGGTTGTGGTCCCTTGGGTAAGGGCTGCCCCAATGAGATGAGGCATCAGTTATTAATTACTTTTGGCAGTTGTTCTGTCCTTGGTGGCATATTGGCCAATTGGGTAGTAACATAGATTGCTATAATGTTAATTGTTTTATATCTTGTCAATTGCAAGTGTAATGTTTTATTTCTCCTTTTTATTCTAGTTCAAGGTATTTGCACTTTTTTTAAAAACATTTTTTATTTCAGTTAATCAACCTGACACAATGGCAATCATGACATTTTTTTTTACATTTACGACTTTGGTACACAATGATGCTAATCTAGTACACATTTACTATAATGGAAGCAGTACATTACTCTTTTCATTACCGTGATCTAATTCCCCCATGCACCCCACTCCAAACTCCGCCTTCCTCTTCGTCAGAACTGTTTATGTCATCCACTGGCAACGGGTCGCATATCTCTCCCCGAAATATATGCCAGGGAGTTCAAATTTTGTTCCACTTACGTGGACTACCCCTGGTTTTATACTCTGTGCGTTCCGTGACCATCACCATGTCCATATTCTTGCACCACTGAGCCAATGAAGGTAGTTCTGACACGCCCCATTTCTGCGCTATCCCTCTTCGCTATCATAATGCCTATTGTAACCCAAATTTGACCATGGCGGGAGAGATCATTTGGGTCCCACACATTCAAAAGACATTTTTGCGGTTCAGGCAACAGGGAGATTTCTAGTGTTTGTGATAAAGTGCGCATGACCTGTCGCCAGTATTCAGTTATAAATGGACAGTCCCAGATGGTGTGTAGAAGTGACCCTTCCTCACCACACCCTCGAAGACAGTAGCGATGCTGTGCCCGATGTAGTTTGTGCAATGTGATTCTAGTGTAATAAATCCGATGTAGGATTTTAAGCTGAACTAAGCGTAACTTGGCCGAAATCCCCACCTCTCTCGGGGATGCCAGTGCTGCATTTCACTCTGAATCATCCATGTCGCCCACATCTTCCACCCACTTCTCTCGTAATTTAAGTGTGGGGACTGGTAGGTTATTAATCAGTTTTTTGTATGTAAGTGATGTGGCGCTGTGTTGCATGTAGTCAGTAAGGAGACGGTCCTCTAACGGTGAGGCCTCCGGTACGTCAGTGCCTGCCGGGATTGCCATTAATGAAGCATGTCTAATTTGCACATATCTATAGGTTTCATTCGGACTTAGATCGTATTGTTGCTGTAGTTGGGCAAATGGGACCACCGTCCCTTTATCCCATAAGTCTCCCATCGTAGATATTCCAATGTTGTCCCACTGCGTAAATCCCTTACTGTTTCTCAGCTGACCCAGTGTTTTGGTGACCCACAGCGGGGTGAGTTTAGTTATTACTCCTTTCCAGCCCCTTTTTGCCTGTGCCGTGTACCACACTAACTGAATGTTTTGTGGGTCCTACCAGTGTCGCTACTGAACCTCTGTTATAGAGCACATTCAGCATGTTGTTCGTGCCCCTTTGTGCTCGGTCAGCCCTATATGCTGGTTCATCCTGTGGTATGTGTAACCATTGATTGATGGTTTTTAAGCTGTGTTGCCCAGTAGTAAAATTGCAAGTTTGGTAGTGCAATCCCTCCGTCGTACCAGCTTCTGTTGAGCTTGGTGTGTGCTATGCGTGCTGGGCGATTTCCCCACAATAGGTTTGAAACCATTGCTGTTATCTGCTGAAAGTATCGCAGCGCCACCGGGTAGGGTGTATTATCAAGTGCATAAAGAATTCTTGGCAGTGCCATCATTTTATATAGCGCTGCTCTGCCCAGCAGTGTCAGGGGCAGAGAGGCCCAGAGCTGAACATCGCGTCTTAGACGCTCCAGAGGAGGTTTCAGTTTTTTTTTCAAAGAACTCTGTCGAGTTCCTGGTGACGTGTATACCCAGGTATTTAACCCCTTGCGTGCGGGGCGTATTTTCCGCCTGTCCTGACTCCGCCTTGCGCGGGCGGAGTCATGACGGAACGGTTCCGTCATCAGCACAGCTCACCCGTAGCTGATGACGGAACCGTTCTGTCATCAGCACGCAAGGGGTTAAAGATGTCTTTTGCTAGTACAAGCGGGCAGTCGGCAGCGAGTGAGGGTGCTGGACCCTTCAGGACATAGATTACTGATTTCGACCGTATTTGCCCTTTTGATTGATGTTCCACTTTGCGGTTTCGTCATTGGTGGTTCTGCAGGTTGTGTAGTTGAATGTGGTTGGTAAGAAAATGTTTTTTGTACTATTTACTATAAATAAGTTTAATTTCCCTGTGTGAATGTGTTTTTGTAAATGGTGTAATAGTATGTTTAGCTTCTGTTTTATTGAGTGTTAAAATCTTTTTGCATTTGTATTCTATGGGGGAGGGGGGTGGGGGGGTAGATCAGGGAGGTATGACTTGTGTGGATCCCCCAACATTTTCCTTCCCAGAATCCCCTGCAAACCTCAAATTTAGCTGAAAAGTCTTGATTTTCACACAGTTCTGTGTGGAAAACTTGTGGGAACACCGGGCTGACACACATTTCCTAACTCCAGGGCTCCCGATAAAAATGGTACCTCACTTGTGTGAGTGAGCCAAGCACCCACAGCAGGAAAAGGCCCAAAACATGTTGTGGAGACTTCAAAATGATTTATTAGAAAATGACCTGGTTTTACAAGGGAGGCATCTGCGATTTTAGTCCCAGGCTCAGCGGCGATCTAGGGAAACCTACCTAACCCAGACATTTTTGAAAGTTAGCAACGAAGGGGTTAATAACTGTAGGACTTGTACTTTACAAACACTCTGCTCATTTCAAAAGCTTACAGATGAATTTACGAAAAGATAGTCAAATAACCGATGTAGTAAGTTGCTTGCCCAATTGAGTGAACATATATTTAAGTGGTAAACGGTTAACATAAGATATGTTTTTATCCTTGTGGAAGCTAATTCCATATAAGTTAAAGAATATGAAATGAAAGAAAGTCGAGCAGCTTACAAACTGTAGAAGCTAACAACCAGGAAAAAAACACTACCTGAAATGAATCAGTGTGCCGCATTGCTACTTGAACTTCTTTTCCTGCCTCACATCAAAACACACTAAACTATTAAATGCTTTGTTTTAAGGTGACACTAAAAATTCCATGGAGTCTCTCTCTCTTTGTAATTCATGAACGATGACCCGTAAATGTTTACTATAATCGGTTATAAAACACAGAAAATTCTACATTAATCTTATATTGTTTCAATTTGTCTGTGTGTTTTTCAGCCCTAAATAAAACAGAGCTAGAGAGTGTCTATCCCCACCTGTAACATGTTACCTAGAACGAGTGTTTCTCCTAAATCCAGGTCACTGCAGACACTGTTTCCAGTCGTGGGCTTTTTACCTGCTAATCATGCGCGTTAGTCTAGTTGATTCAATAGATTGAAACCAAGACTACAAAATTCAGAATGCTTTAGGTTGTCACAGAGAAATCTGTAGAGTAGAGTCAGTGTACTTAATGACATGGAATGAAGTGGCCAGGATACCTCTGATCCATTCTAAAATAAACTGCACACTCCAAAAGCTTAACAGCGTTCGATATCAGCTTAAGAGATGCACAAGTATATAGGTGCATCAATAAAGAGTGCTGTACTGTAGACAAGATGGGAGGAGATTTCCACCATACCATCAAATGAGCTTCTCGACTCCACACAAATTTAACTTAGTCAGGCTTCCTATACATTTGACAGACTACAAACTAAACATGCTTGACCACCTTAAACCAGGAGATATGCTGCACCCTGGGATACTTAAACAGTCACTTAGCTTACATCCAAAATAAAATAATGCAGTTTCTAAGTCATGGGTTAGGATGCTGACTAAAGGTGAACATTTCTCTTACCTGCAGGGCTGGGCATGATTGGCGTTCCTGGTGGACCTCCACCACCAGGTGGACCCTAAAGACAAAATTAGACAAACAATGAACCTACTGTGTGAACATATTGGAATAGGGCAGCCAGATACTGCTGCTGTCAGCAAAAATATCCAGCGTGCTTTGCTATCGAGCAGAGCATCAATGTCTAGCTACAGTAAAACAGAAAACGTTCACTCCCCTTCCTTCCCCAGGAACTTTCATATTTAAAAGCTATGAAGAAGAACATTTTAACAAAGAAGCATTAGCAAGGCATTAATGGATTTAACAAGGTATGGACATCCATTTTAATTCTACATGCGGACATCATTCAAGGCACCACACAAACACACTACTGACTTGGTGGAACCTTGTTTTCTTGAATTTTTCTCTTCCAAGTAGTTTCACTTCGAAAAGCATCACATCAATTTTTTCCTGTCGCCGCTTTCTTTCCTTCCTAAAGGTACAATTGCTCTGGGGTCTCTTCAACAACCTTTTTTCCCCTTCAGTTGCAGTTACCGGTTTTGCTTTTTTTCGTCCCCTCCTGCTTTCAGCTCTTCCACTTTTGCGTTTTCTGGATGGGCTAGTCATTTCATTCTTTTAGGGCTGTGTGTTTCTCTGGTGTCTACCTAGACTGCTCTGTCTTTCGTACTGCGGTGTTTTTATTCTTTTTTGGTTATCTATGGGAGGAGACCACCTCGCATATCTCACCTTTATTCTTTCTACCATCTTTTTCAATACATATTCGCAAATGTGTTTTTCCTTTCTTTTCTGTCTTTGTTTGGGAGTTTATTTCCAGACCTATATTTCTGTGCTACTAGCCTTGCTCATTTCTCTAGTGTTTGCGCCTGTCCCCTCACCTCTTCCCACTATATCATTTTGTTTAGCAGTTCTGCATTTCAAATTAACAAGTGTTCTTTGCGCATTAAAACTATTCAAGGTAACACTTTGTGAGGTATTGATGACATACTGCTGAAAAGATATACGAATATTCCACCACTTGGCAAGTAAATAATACATGAGAGGCACGTCCTTAAAAAAAAAACAGGACGACAGAACAAAGCCATGTCATTAAACTACATAAATCAGAGTTTACTGTATGCTTTCAACGACTTACCACGTATGTACCAGGCGACGAAGACTGGTATGAAATCTAAAGAGAAAGGGGATTTAAAAAAAGTAAAAAACTTACAAGCCCAGTCACTCTAGTCTCGACCCTTGCTCAGCATATCAATTCCCATATATCACATTACAGGCCATTATGAAGAACCCCAGGCTACCATAAACCTCTTTATAGAATGAGGGCGATGAAAATAAATCCACTCCATTACACGTAAGCACCAGCATGGTCAACCACTCTTCACTCTAGAGAGAAGCCACTGTAGACTGTAATTGAAAATTTAAGATTTCTACTCTCATTCTCAATGTAGACACCATGGGGTTGCAGCCCTTCAGCATGTCAATTACTAAGAACTAAACTCTGGGGTAGTCTATGGATAAAGGGACATCACAAGGTCATCTAGATTCTAGCAGGAGTTCATAGTAGGTTATGTAATCTTGGCTGTACAGTAGGTCTTACACTCCCACCACTAAAACCTACACCCTGTGCCACATCACATTTTTGTGCCAACCATGGATTGATGGGTTTGGTTAATTATGGGGGTCTCTATGTAAGCACGGACTGGGGATTGGTTAGTAGTTAGTGGTGAGTCACTGATACATAGACGACTAGAAGTCGTACTGAAGCAAGAATACCACTATAGACCATTTACATCTACTCTTAAAGATAGGTACATCTGTTTACGCTAGAAAACCTATTCAGATCATAGACCACATCAAGAATGAGCAACACATACTAAGTAACTTCAGAATAAGCACTACAACAAGTCAATTAAGTCTATCAGTACCACCACTTGCCCCTGGTTATGAACGAGGTAAAGTAACATGTTTGTGGAAAACTAGACCAAGATGATCGTTCAAGTGATGCAGGCGCAATCATATATTTCACAATACCAAAGCGAAACTTCCCCATTGCATTGTCTCCACCTCAGCCATGAGAATGGGCACCTTACAACAATCAAATGCGGATGCCTGTGGACAGCCTTTCAGAAAAGCACATTTTACATGCAAGCTGCAAACGGGGCAAGGCACAGTTTACTGGGTCAGACCCCTAATTTGTGCATCTCCAGTGACATAATATGCATTACAGGTGCATTAAAATGTTCAATACCAAAGAATAATTTTTGGTTCAGCTGGGTCTATAAAGGTCAGTGATAGGATTTTCGGTACTGTTGCATTTTTCTGTCCGTTTCCTTGGGAGTAGGGCCATAACAGATGCATTAAGTGGTAATTTTGTGTGTTATACTAGTTGCACAAGAGGAGGTGGCTAGAACAGCCTTGCCTTGGAACTCAGTCTACTGTACAGAAATCTTTGTCCAAGGAATAAGAATGAGCTAACTTGTGATTTTGTCCCCCAAAACAATATGCTGTGACTTAGATAGACGTGGAAGAGTAACCATGTTCAGTTCCATCATAAGGGGCAGAACCAGATGTCTGTACAGACCTGCCTGTACAAAACAGTGAAAGCTGAGAAGTGTGACGACCTAATGTCTTTCAAAAGAACTGTTGGGTTCTATCAGGAAAAGGTGTCTTTTCCTTTATGTGTTCAAAACTATCCCAAAAAAGAACAATGACAATTCTCCTTCCTTTCCCAAACAATTAGTGCTCAATTTAGTTGTGCTGGAGTGTCCCATCTCTGTGTATCATGGGTATAGCAGAAGCGGTACTATGAGTGGACAACATGAATACATGCACTATAACACCACACTTACTGAATTCGCACTGTTGGGGTTTGGCCACGGCCTACCAGCTCCTGGACCCCTAGTAGATGAAATCAAAACAAAGTTATCAAAACTGCATCGCTGGAAACCCAAGCAACAGCTGATGCTAAAACGCCCAACAATTCATTTCAATGGCACAACAATTCAGTTTTTTAGGTCACCACTTTGTCAAAATGCCAGTGAGTCAATCAGGGAAAACGTTCTGTGCCTTACATGTTCATTCCAGGCATGCCCGGCCCTAAAGAGTTGTGTGGAGGTCTCATGCCACCGCCATAGCTCTGCAACGATAACCAAGGATCGTTCTACCGCAGGAAGATGAAAATCACGGATCGGAGGAGGGAAAAAACAAACACAAACCAGACAAGTTAGTTTTAATAAAATAAACATAAAACATTTACAGTCACTTACAAACAAGATCACTTACAGTTGCTAACACTTAAAATACCAGATGGAAAACAGACAGCAGCTCAGCTAGGGTAAAATGCTTCCAATAACATAGTGACCAGCAACCTCAGCGCCTTGAGAACCTCACGGGTGATTTGTTGCGCTATATAAATAACCAGGATTGACTGAATAACAGGATTTGTAGAGGTAAAAGAGGAAAAGCTGCCTGATGCTTAATGTTCGCCAAATCTGTTTACCCACTGCTGTGTCATTCCTAAAAATTAAAAATAAATCCTAATTTGGAGACAAGGAATCAACAATTTTATCACAAGCAGTCTGTAGTCAAAATCTATACAAAAAATATATTCTTGTAAACAAATCATTTATGTCCTCTGTTGTCACATGCAAAAAAAAATCAAATTATAAAAATGGATTTACGCCACTGATAATGATCAACGGTGATCTGGTCCCATGTCTCTGGGCGCTTCCCAATCCCATGTAAAGTCAATAAATTTGAAGAACTTCAAAGCTGTGCTGGCAAAATGTTGCTAATTAATATACAAGCATGTTATTCCTTCTGTTTTTATATAATGTTGTCTGGCTCATAAAAGTCGGCCTTTTCGTGAATAAATTACTAAACTAAAAAAATAGTTTTGGGAGAGCTTAAATCAAATGTATGGCAACAGAGCACTAGTTAGTTCATCACACCAGTAATGGAAACTTAGGTTGATCAAATGTGAAACACCTTCCTTAAGCTACAGGCCGGCTTCTAGCTAAATTCTGACCCATTATGCTAAACATTTTTCCAAGTGGAAGGGTTAATATTGAAATTTTGCATTTTATTATTTCTTTTACTCAAGTAGCAGGGAACCAGTGTCATTATATGGCTCATGTTTTCCCTTCGATAGCAGAAAGAAAGCTTACATAAAATGACCCATGCCACTTTTTCTGATTACCTATCAGCCAGAGCTGCCGTTTTCGCCTTTTGTCATGCTTTTCCATCTTTCTCTTTTCCCCTCCTCCCCATGTTTTTTCCACTCTTGCTCTAGGTTCAAGTCTGATAATGAAAAATATGTGCTGGTCCCCATAAATGTGTGTGGTTAGCCACAACCTGCAACCACCGGGGTAAGTTATGCACTGGGCATGGGCGACTGGCTTTCTTGTTCTACTGTGTCTGCACAAATCAGTGCCTTTCATAGGTTTAGCAAGCACTATATAAATGCTGCAATACAATATAATACAGTACAATATGATACAATTCAATGCAATACAATGACACGTAAATGACCCCCTCCTTCTGGTCATATAACTAGTAGAACTAGATTTAGTCCATTTTCTTTTAAAAAAGCATGCACGAGTCTGGAACTCCTTATCTGATGGATAGCAAGGAGGTACGTAGGACCGAAATCAAGCAAATTCACAACCTCAATACAACACCTGGTGTTTTATTCTCAATCGTGACACGGATTAACTGAAAGCCCAGCCTTGGTGGAAAGACTCGCACCCATTGAAGAACATGCCTCACTCTCATAGGGTCTTCTTAGCACTCAAAAAAGATTCATCTTCTGGCAGTTGTCATACATACATGTTGCTGAGACGGACATTCAATGTGTGGCTAAGACAACATTACTAGGCGGGAAGGCGTTGCTTTTCTCCACTTCAGGTTTAACAGAGCCTTGCTTACAGGAACTCTTGCAAGCATCGTCTTTTTAACTTCCAGGGAAGCCATGGTGGGATTCTGTAAGCCTCTCTTTCTCTGAAACTAAAGCTTGAGTTGAACGTTCTGTAGAACGGCCTAAAGTGGTAACATTCACCTACCAAATAAATCTGGCCCATCACAGTACACGTCTGGCAATGCATGTTCCTTCCTGCAGTTAATTGACGTTTCTTATTGCACAATACTGAGGAACTCAACTACAGACTGTCCCAATTAATAAGTTCTATAGAACGACGCTGGTTTCCAAAACTTACTTCTGTCTTTTGATCAATTTCTTTTTGGCGCTTGCAACGCTTGCAAAACAACAAAGCTCAATTGAAGGAAGCCGCTATAGACTTTACGTCAGCTATGAAGCAAATCCAGTCACTAGCAGACCCCTTTAAAAGTTGTTGGAATTAAAATCTAGCACAAAAATATTCGCTATAATGAAAAATACCGAAAATATCAACTTTAGACTGCTCCTATAAACATCAAGGTGTACCCCACATTTTGGCAAAATCACGATGAACCCTGATGTAAATTCACAGTAACTCAGAAAATCTGCAGTCATTGACGGTGAACCAGCTGAAAGAAGTGGTCTTCCATGTGAAATATAGAAGACAAATTATTGAATCCTCCAATTACTCCTCATTTCTACACAATACTATTAGACTCTTTCGTAAACAATATGCATAACTTCAGAATTCTGGAATAAACCTAGAGCCAGCCGCAGAAAACATATGAGCATTTAGGGTTATCAACACACCCAATGTTTTTGCCACTGGCATTTTGAGTCTTTAGGTTATATTCAATGATATTTAAATTCAGATTTTACACTTTACTATTATTTAATGGCATGGCAGGAAAAACAGAGTGTGTGTGTGTGTGTGTGTGTGTGTGTGTGTGTGTACACAGGATAAGCAGGTACTAACTAAGGACACCGCCGGTGGCTCATTTACCTGTGGACCCGGACCCATTGGGCCCATCCCTCGTGGAGGATTCATTCTTTGCATCGGCCCACCCATGTTTGGATGCCCTGTTTTGACACAAAAAACAAATATAAAAAGTGTCAGGAAACCACAGAACTGAGTCAGCAAACATGCCTAGCTTCAAATAGTACCTTGTTGCCGTGTAGGGTCCATAGAATTGGGAAGCAAAGGTTGCGTACCTGGAACACCTCCTGGAGGCTGAAAAGGTAGAAGCAAAAGTACTGTAATGATGGGTAGCACTGAACAGCATTTACACTTAGAACATAGTTTTCAGTATTTACCTATCAACACACCTTTCTGACAAAGGAGAAAAGTACTGCCATGACCCCAACCGTTTAATCGTACTTCATTTAAGTTCTTATTTTACTTTGTAAATCCCATAATTAGCGTAAATTACAACATTAGTATCACAAGAATGAGACTGGAGTAGACGGTTGCAGGAAGATTCAGATTTTCTCACTACTACTTAAAAGTACTGATCGATTTGCACCGTGTTTAGGCGCGCAGCAGTTTAAGTATGACGCCTGATCAGTTTGTAAATTGATGCTCCGCAGGAATGAAAAAACTCTGTTCAGTCATTCTTTTCACACACTCATTAAAAATACCGATCACATTCATCTATCAATCATTTCCCTTCAACCAGACACCCCTGTACCAGCAAGCTGCACTTGTGTAAATGTAAGGTAGAAAAAACATTTACACAAATGCTGAGCTGCCAGTCCTTTTTTTCAGGAAACTGGGGTGGTTATAGGTATTCTCCTGCCTCAGTTCAACAGTTGTGCTCCCCATCTCAATTTCAAAATAAAACAAATCTAAAAGCTTCAATTCTGTTTGATTGGGACCTTATCAAGAATGTTCTTTTTATTCAGCAGCTGAATATACCAGAGAACAACAAGAATGCTTTCTAATTTACACTTTAAATTTATTTGATCACCGGGCTGAAACCATCTATACAATATTGCATTGCTCTTAAGTCTGAGACTTTGTTTCTAAATTATCCATGTCCCCCTTGCTTGAGGCACATCGGTATCTTGTTTGCCTTATCAGCAACAGTGAATGTATAATGTCTTTGTGCACACTGAAACATGGCTGAAATGTTTAGAGAGGAGGGCAATCTTTACTGTATCGGTTACATATAAGGAAGTTAGCCCTGCTGTCGCAGTGTGATGTGTTTAGTGTGTGAGGGAGTCCTCAGATGGAACCTATAGGCTGTACGCTTCAGCAAGGGCAATGGAATGCCTCGTTCACTCAGACCTTTTAGGAATGCAAGTGGGGTGCACGGCGACGCAAGAGGGGGGCACGGCGACGCAAGAGGGGTGTTCATGAAGTGTGTATGGGCAGAGGCTGATCTCATGAACAGTGGTGACCCAACTCCGATAGGGTGAGAGCCAGCACATGACGAATGAGAAAGTGACAGAGCGGTTCTTGATGTTGTGAGGAGCCAACCTACGGTGAGCTTTCCTACCATTATTTAACAAACCAATCCCTCGCCAGTCTTTTGACTGGACTGTAAATGTTAAGGGGCTGGGAGAATCCAATCCCTAGTCTGTGACATGTGCATACACATAAAAGAGAAAGAAAAGGAGTTTGTTTGATTAAATGGCATTACATATGGGGCAGGGAGAGTACATGGCCAGTGAAGAAAATAAAAAATAATGAAGCTGGGGCGTGTGGAGGAGGTGCAGGGAGCAATGGACGAGTGGGTGGTAAAGCAGAAGGGAAAGCGAAAGGAAAGCAATGAACTGCATTGAAGTGCTGAAACTTAAATAAAGAGTAGTCAGAATGTATGTTAAGAAGCTGTTATTCAGGGGCAAGACTAACACAAGTAAAGAGAGGAAAGTCATTAAATAGGAAGAATGGAAAGGAGATATTCAAGAACGCCATCCAAAAGTGAGCAATGGGTTGATCCAAAGGTGTAGGTTGCCACCTAAAACGGGATATACTCCTTCAGACAAAAGAAAACTAAACTAATTAAACACTGAGGAGAGGGTGGTGGTATTGGGCGCTTTTGAAAATGTTCTGGGAGGATCAGATTAGAGAGAGGACGTACAACACTAACATCAGGAGGGATGCAAGGGATTTAGGTGCTGAGATAGTGTTGCGTTTTTTATTGAAGAAGGTACGGAGTACCTTAAAGATAGAAGATTTATTTAATGTAAAGGGGCATGGCCATAAGAAGTTTGAGAAACATACTGAAGGACGCTGAATGAGACACTGAGCAACACTGCTTGATGTCTGTATGGGAAGGACAGACGGATCTTGGAAGGTGTGGGTGACAGGTCTTTTTTCCCCAATGGGGTTGAATGAGTAGTGGGTGAGATTAAGGAGAGTATTTTTATCATAGTCTAGTTTGCAGAAGATAAGCTTGTTAAATAACATCTTGCTCAAATGCATGATATTTTATATATTTCTTGTTGCCGGGATTGAGAAGTTGAAGCCTATAAGAGTGACCTATAGAAGAAGAGAAAGGTTAATTTCCCTGTCAAAATGAAGACTTGTTGTAGGATTTTAAAAATGGGGAGGTGATGATTAAAAGAGACTAGGAGAAGAAAAAGTAAAGACGGAATAGGTGTGGGTGGATTAAATTAAGGGTCATGAATAATTTGTTTTTATACGATTGGCAAACTGGAAAAAGGAGGATAAGAAGTATTTAATGGCGGACAGGCAATTAGTCTCAAGTGCAATGGGCGAGACAAACAAGGGAAGGCGTGTCTGCAAAAGAGACAGAAGACAAACGTTAATCACCAATGAAAGCATTTAATAGTGTGGCACTAGATTTGAGCCTGAATAAATCTTGTTTCTTGTGTTAATAATTAACACCTGAGTAAATAATACAAATTAGAATACAACATTTCTTCATTGGTAGATCTACATGTTCCTGGCTGTGTTATGTACTTGGCGAAAAACGTGTTAGTTGAAATGTGGTGATGAAGCTTTTATAATTGCAGGTGTAGTAGTGGGAATGCATGATACAGAAAGTAGTTAAGCGACTCCTCTTCAGTAAACAACTACTTCAAACGTTTGAGGGTAAATTGAACCTTTCCGGCTTGAAATAGTGTTTTCAGGGAATATGCGTTGAGACTGCAGAGTGCACTTGTGGTCATAGGTTCCTGCCCCCTTGATGTTCACTATATTTCTTTCTCCTTCCGTTTTGAAAATGGACAGCCATTCCGGTATATTAATCTAGCTACAGGTGAGAAGGAAGGCCTCCAAATATGCATAAATGTATGCAAAAGTAACTTTTCTGTGGTCTGCAATCCTCAACGTCTGGGAGATCAATCCGAAAACACTGGGAGGATGCAAAGGATTTAAAATACCCCATCAAGAAAGCAGACATTAGGATTGCTTGCAAAGTGAGCATCTGCAGTTGAGAGAGCATCCCTTGAGTTCGGTTTATGGAATAATCCTGGGAGCCCAAGTGATAGCACATGGTAATAAGGGTGAGCCTCCTTGAGGTCACTTGACAGCTGCCTCAGGAACACAGGAACCAAGAGGCGAAAAACTCCACATTGATAAATAGTCAGCAGCAATTTTAGGTTTATGTCGCTCACCGACCACCCAAATCAGCAACACAGACATAAAAGAATCATGGAAAGCCATGCACAACGTGGGCCCTCACCCCATTTGTACCCAAAAATACACCCTACTCTACCAAGCTGAAAGGGAGAGCCACCAACATACTGGCTGCACTGATCTGTCACTACAGGTCTGCTACACAAGTCAGACTCCACATAACAGTTAGCAACGATGAATACAAATGTTTTATTTAACATTTCTCATCTGACAGAATTTATCATTGGAGTGCATTGCAACTAAAATAAAGTCAGCCGGGTGAAGCAATTTGAGAAAGCAGCACAGTGAAGTACATATTTAAATCCAAATAAATGTGAATCAGACCATTTTCTAATCTACTCTAATATCTGTGTAGACCATGAGGAACGTCTAAAACCAGTTTGCCCTCATCACAACAACTGCTCCATACACTTGTATAACAGAAGTGCAGGAATCTGAAGCATTTTCTCGAGAAAAACCTTTGACAGGGACTGCACGAAAGTATACCATTCAGCCACTTAGTGGGATACAGTAGAATCTTTGCCAACGGCTCTATGAAGTTGCTTCTTTTAAGGAGGTAGGTTCAGATGCCTAAATGGCCGTTTATTACAATCCCAGAATTCAAGCTTAGAAATGTCAGGGAGGAGCATAGAGTTGTACTTTTATCCTGAGACAGGAGGTTGGACCTTGCAGGATCCTGCATCTAGCTATGGTCTAGAGCCAAGACGATCAGTTCAGATCTCAAAGGGCTGGGACTGCACACCCTACGCGGGTTCTAATTTTATAGGGAACCGTGGTTCAGGAGCAGGAGAACAAATTTCTCTTCAAAGCCTAATGCAAGTGTGCCCCGTTGAGACTTTATATATAAATATAATATATGTCTTCCTGGCTTCTACCAGTTGAAGGCATATGGGTTTTACTGCCTGGCACCAAAGAAGTCTACCATAATTGCTGAAGATGAGACGGCAAGATAACTACACCAAATTGGTTTATACAAGCTAAGACCGATTTTGAACTATTAGTGGTTGAGATCATGGACACAAACACCACTTACAGTAAAAAAAACTTTACATTTAGAAATACAGATATCACCTCGGCTGGTGGGTGAAACCTAGTCCACCTGTAGAGAATTGAAGCATTTTAAGGAAGAAACTGCTAAAAGACAATATTAGGGAAGGAGAGCAATATTCTATTGGAAGCTCAATGGCCTTTCGTTCATCAAGAAAATCTAGGAAAAGAATGAGGAATCTTGACAGGATAATAGAGATACAGAAATGTAGGCCATACAAAGGAGAACGGAAAGACCAACAACATTTTTTAATACGAGTTTGTTTTATGCATGCTCAGAACACGGACGATTAGGATACAGATAATATTTGGAGTCTTTATATTTTCAAAACTCCTTATATACTTTCCCTTTCGCAAAACTACTCGATACAGCTGCAACCTCGCACAGAGGCTTCATTACGATCATATAAGGATTACTTTTCAGAGCAATATTGCAAGAGAGACCACTTGGCCAGCATCAAGTGGAGTAACATCGCCAAAAAATAACTATACAGAAGAATAGTGTGTTAAATGGTTACTTGTGATCACCATAAGAAAAGGCATGACCTAAACAGTTATACATCATTCTAGTTTTTAAGCAGGAAGGCTGAAAATTCTCAAAAATGTGACAACTGTCTCTGTACTTGGTCATGTTGTACGTGTTTACAGTAGTGGGGCACTAGGATACTAAAGACAATATTGTGGCTAACCAGCCTCTAGCAATTCCACACAGAAGATACATAAGTAACCTGGGTTCACACAACTGGCGTAGAAGGATAGTGAAACAAATGCTTTTCAACACCAACCTTATATAATATTTCCAGGTAGCTAGGTTATTCCACATATAGGTGTAGGCTCTGGAAGCACATGAATACAACGTCAACCGTTTCAACAGCAGCAGCCGCTAGCCATCAAGTTCATGGACAGTCAATATCAAGCTGCTCGCTTTGAAGCCAGGAGCAAGACACGAAAGTTCATCAACATATACTGAAAGACTGCAAGGGCTTTTCACAGATGCTAATCGCATTTGTAGTAAATAATGATTGCCTAACAACCACACAAGGTGGAAGCACACAATGCCATGTATCTCAGAAGTCAGAACTAAGATTTGGAAATGGCTTCAACTTGTTCCAAATGTATCGCAACTTCCCCAAGGCACAGATACGGTGCAGATTTTACTTATTCTCAGCAGCATAAAAGTCCCATCTAGGACTCTATTCAATATATATTAAACATATTTCACCTACAAAAACTGTTAACATTTTACAGCTAGGCATATAGCAAGGAGCTGTTGTAAACACAACAAATATAAACCACTAGTGAAGACCCGAGTACACTGCTTTTCTCGCATATACACAGCGTGTATAAAGTTACATCACTATATAAAGTTATATCCGTTTGCTTGTGCATAACCACTGGGTGTACGTTTCTGGTGTACTAAAACAATGAACACTATTTTTAGCAGTGTTCATTTTCTGGCTGCTGGTTCCTCCACAGACATCTTTCGCACTCCTGACGGATTAGGTATGGCACTCCTGACGGATTAGGTATTGAATGTCATCCTTTCATCATTTCATTAAGAGCTATTCTCGCCATTGACTTTACACACAAAATCTTCAGCGTTCCTTAATATTCGTCAGATGGCTCTCCGCGAATCTCCGACTTTACGCTAAACTAAAACGGTCACATGTCAGTCAACAACGTTCCCATGCTTACGGAAACATTTCAGGAGGTTTCGTCATATTACAAACCTAGAACGAGGAGGGCACTGGATTACAGATCATTCTCATGCACAATTTTATGTATTTCCAATCCGTACTCTTACCATACCGGGAGAGTTCTGTTGAGCCTCCACCCACGTGGGTAAAAACTAGTACTGCAGGTCTAAAGGTCTCTAAAGTCACCACACTAAAGGTCTCTAAAGTCACCACACTAGAAGTACAGCCACTAAAAGCATACTCCAATTCCAGACTTTGAAAATACAAACTCTTGACAGGTTGGCAGCGGGTGTATAAAGTAGCAAAGAAGCAACCAATACAACTGAACAAATGCCAGCAGCCGAAGTTATAGTAAAATGATCAGCAGAACTTGAATATTCAGCGTGCTGCTGCCTTGGGACTATGTGCTTTCCCAAGTACACTTTTAAAAGGGCACACTTCTGCAATAAACACATCAAATTTCCAGTTAATCTAATGCCTAACAAGTCTGAACACTTTCGGAGACAGACTCCTGCAGCAGGGATATCTTAAGGATTTCAGGGGTCCCGAACCACACATAATTTGGAGGTCCCCGTTTAGAACAGCTTTGAATTCACGATCCGGTTTCAGATCTTTCAAGCCCTCTTTGGCCAGGTCACTGACCGTGCACAGGCAAATTGATGCAAATTCTAAATGGGTTTGCATCTAATATTCAAGGATAGTGACCTATTTTTTTTAAAATTATAATACAGCAGTACCTCTCTAATATTGCAAATTAACTTTATTTCTTATATGGGATGTTATGTTTTGACCTTTTATGGATGTTGCATGGTGTTAAAAAAAAGTTCTCTGTCTGTAATAGACTCATGTCACCCACATTAAAATAAATTAAAGGGAAGTGGTATTGAAAACAACCTGTTTAAGAATTATTCAAGGTCATCAGGGCATCACTGGTTAGAGGCGGCAGTGAAGTAGTGTGGCTCACTGGTTAGAGGCGGCAGACCCGAGAGTAGAGGACGGCCCGGGACCAGGGTTCGATTCCCGGCGCGGCAGGTTTCTGGACCAGGGTCAGCGGACTCGATAATTCTCTCGCCTCGGTGCCCACTCTGATCAGCGATCACACTCGGCAACTCTGGGCATTAGCTTGCCTCATCTTCACTAACGGCCCCACCAGACCGCCGGGGATGCCTGGTCTCACCCTGAAGATACCCATTAAGGGACCATCTCTCAGGGAAGCCAGGAAGGGTTTCGCAGCGGTCGAAGCGCGGACATACTCCCCCGGGAGTGATTCTAGCGCTATATAAACACGCAAATTAAATTAAATTAAATTAAATCAAGGCTCTCTACAGAACAGAGTTGGATCTATCAGGGGACCCCTAAAAAGTCTAGGGCGCTGGGCTAGAGCCCGCTTTGCAAATGCCCTTATACGTCTCTGCCCTGCAGTCGAAACGTATTTCCTATTTCCTTAGGTGTCCATTTGTTGGTTTAAAAGCAATAAAAGCACTTTGTCGGTAGTGTTTATTGGTACGTCCCTGCAGCACAGTGACAGCGCGTGCAGTCGAAACTCTTGGAATAAACAGCCACTGCAGAGACGAGGATCTGTACATGGCGTACAGTCCAGCAAAGAATGGTGCAACTGTTCAACTTCTCAAAGTTGTTTTTGCTAAGCCTCCCAACCACATGCTAACGCATCCTAGCACAGTACTCAAAAGCCAATGCCGAAGGCTGCCACCCAGCAATGGGCGCTTTGTACGTCTTGTACTGTATTGTACAATAAGCACAGTGAACAAATGAGGTTATTCAGAGCATTTCAAAACTACTACAAAGATGCAGTTTACACAACGCACGTTAACCCTACTCTCACCCGTTAACTACAAGACTTAGGCAACACTCTTACAGTGCAGACCTGAACATAATTTATAGAAGTTAGTACTGTAATTTATCAATAGATCACACTCGGATGTTTCTGCTAAAATACAGTGCTTACTATTCAGTGGCAGTAAGGTGACACTTGGCTCTACAGAAAACACATGAATATATAAACCATTGGTTCTGCAAGTATTAATTTCATCAGCGGTCTCGAACATCGCAAGTCTGAGATGGGATTAGAGTCATGAAGAGAGCCTGCTCTAGGAAAGCATCAGCTACTTTCACAGGCTGGCCACTAAGCACTCTTCCAGTTGTGCAACATAAAAGGTGTGGAACTTCCAGAAACTTATCTTAGCTAGAATTAAAATTCATAGTAATACATATCCCTTACGTTAAATAAGCTTTAAAATGTACCTGTTCACATTCTTATGTTCAACCCAAAATGTCCTCAGAAATAGGACTGTCCCATGCCCTTTAAGATGGCCAGAAGATGTTTACTTTATTGTTTTTTTTTCCACACAGAGCTGGCCAAACACTCGGAAAATAAACCACTATGGCCATACAGTAGATCCTAAAGGATACTTAGGCATGGAAAATAATCAATTGCTATTTAATCGTTCAAGTAGACGTTTTGAAATAGGTGCATTATAAACACACGCAGCAAAACATTATGTTGAGATATTGGAATTCTGAGAGGTGAATTGCATAGATATCCATCTGCACCACATAAGCTGTTCTGGGTCAGTTCTGAAGTAGTTTTAATTAAGCCAACAAACACTTATGTCTCAACCTTGAAACATCTGAATTTTAAGGTGCTTGAGGTCTGAAGGCCTGTGACTGAAATAGGCTGCCATTTAAAACAAAAATATATGAATGTTCTGTAACCAACTAGGGCAGACCTCTGCAGGGCTGAGACCAGTCACTATTTCGAGACACCAGCTGCTCATGAACTGGCCCAAGAAATAGATTCTGCTATATAACAGGAGATTGGCCTTCCACTGTGTGGTGATAGACACAAGGAGGACCTTTTGCACTGGAGAATATAGGCCTATCACGTGTCTAGTGGCAGCAACAAAATTGAAATACTTAAATCCGAAATACTACAGTATTTCCATTACAACAATCACACATCACCTTTCAAGGTGTTCACCATGTTTTGCCTTACAGCCTAGAAATAAAATGAACTGCAATTTGTTTACAGTTATCTATAGATCCTGAATGTCTAGAAATGTTTCTAAAGTTAATTAAAACTATGAACTGAAATAGCATGTTTCAGTGACTATCAACTGTCCTAGAATTCGAAATCCTAAACTGAGTAAGAACGAACCAATCAGCTTCAAAATCTCACACAAAGTAAATTTGCCTTCACCAAAGTTAAACGTAAGTGGGTCTGGGTTGCTTGACTACTGGATAAATTAAGCCGTTCCTAAAACATTCTATTTAACGGGTGCTGTACTTCAAAGAAAAGACTCAACTGTGTGTCTCAAAGTTTCTTTGAAAGCTTCTTAGTGCAAACTTGCAGGGAAGCACAGATAAGGGCATGAGCATAAAACAATGAAAAGAAGCTGCTCCATTTCCAATACCCTATACTGCTTTTCAGGAATTGGTGATCTAGTAGCATTTGGACATCCTTTTTGGTGATCCAGCAAAACTGAGAAATACCTTTTTTCATACCACATGGATGAGAATTGGAGTAAGATCATTCTTTTCAAACCAATAAGATAACATGTTTTCCGTTTTGGGATACTTTTACAATCTTTAGTGGCTGATATATTGATTTTATTCATCGTAGGTTGCTATAATCTATTAGTCCTGATGAAGATCTAGGTGAAGTTGTAATAGGGGGATCGAAAAGTGGATAATCAATCCAGTTGACTGCAATTATTTATGGAATGAGAAAACAAAACTTTGATTAACAGTGTTTTGTTGCACCAAAATGATTCCGCCAGTCAACAGCATGCATATATTCTTTGCTGGCTTTATAGCACAAATGCACCAATAGTCACTTTTGCCACTATTCACGCGCACTGCATTGTGTTTTGTAGCACCTACTATGTCTTGTTATTATCTCACCACTCATTTTTAAAATATCAAGTATACATTTGTTTAAATATTACTAAATGTTTAGTTGGTTCTTTGGTATTGTGTATTGCTAAGAGAGCTTGCACAATAAATAAGCTAGATCAACTGCCTTGGTCATAACATTTTATAAGTAGACCAAACAACAAGGCAACCGTCAGCCTCACAGTCACAAAATTAGAAAAGTATTCAACATTATAGTTATAAAAGCAAAATACTAGCTCTCCTAAGAGGACCTAGCAAGAATTCTCACAGTGGGAATCTTCTATAGTCACTGTTTGTCACAGGGGATATTAACACCAAAATCCAGGACTACTGCAGAAATCTGAGAGATTCCATGTGTCAAAATACCTATCTGTAGGCTCTGATATAGAGTAATAACAATCCACTTGTAAATGCCTATTGACTTTAAAATATGCTTTTCACAATAAATACGTCAGGTCTACTGCCTTTATTGAAAAATCTCTTAATAAACAGACCTATAGCCATGATTACTGACATTCCGCTATAACTAACTGAGTCATCATGCTTGTTTGAGTACAAGATTTGCTATAAGTCAAAAAGTACAATACAAGCACTCTTTATTTAAGTGGACAAATTAGGCCAAATAAAATTCGCGTTGATACTCATTTATATTTACATTTTCTTCATGATTTCTCAGATTCGCATTCACAAAAATTAAAGGAAGGTTCTCCAGTGACACTTCCACCTTTCCACCTATCTGTTTCCACAACCCACAGCTTGTATACAGCTGCCACGTAATAGTGCAGGTACTAAACAATGAGATCAAGAAAGACCTACCTGATTTCCCATCCGGATTGGAGGCCGTGGGCCACCGGCATATCGCGGCGACATAAAAGGCTGAAAACAAAACAACATGGTTACTGAAACAGCCCATGACCAGTGCCACATTTTCCATTTTCTCCAAAATAACCCCACCATAGCATGCAAGAGCTGACATTTTTAAGTAAGTGGTGTATTGTAGTGTAACATTTACATAGCTCTTACTACCTTTATGTGGGGCACCGAAGCGCTTTCCTGCTTGGGTAGCACGATAACACCATGTACGGCGTTTGGTTGGAAGTGTGTTGTCTTTGCTTTGATCCTCTGTGGGAAGTGTTTTCATGTCGTGCATGAAGTCAACCGAGGTGCGGTTATCATGTTATGGGACGCAGCACTTAGTAGTGTGATGGATGAAAAAGTGAAAAAGAGAAGTGCAGTTAATGTTTTTCAGCAAACCTCTGCAGGTCCCTTTTTGGTATTTCTTATGTTTATATGTTCATAGTCAACTTAGATGGTTCCTGCACAGGGTTCTCCCTTCGAAGATATTTTATTTTGTTTATGGTCCTGAGCATCCCTAGGTTAAAAGGGAGACATGGTGGAGAGATCTGCTGGGATGTTCTTTGTTAACATCATCCAAAACTGGATTGTCATTGTGAGAAGCCAAGCAGTGCAGTATGTATTGCGAGTCCTCCGTTGGTCAGGGGTATGTGGCAGAACTGTTCAGTTATTCCACGCCTGTTTAGATGGTAATGGATGGTTTATTGTTGTGGACTAGCACACTACTGGGTGATGGATGAGACTCTTAGCAGTACTTTCTTATGTGAGTGCAAGAGTCAAGCACAAATGGGAATTATTAAGCAGTGTGTATGAACTACAATAGACTGACTGCAGAGCATTATTGTTATAGTTGTGGGTTATATTTTGTATTGTTATTGCACTATATAGCATTTACTACACAGTTGAGGCAATATTGTGCTTTACGCTAATCGGCATGCTGCCCCAGGGTTAGTACTTTTAAAGTTTTTTTTGGTTACTCGGATTAGTCTTCTGCTCTACAGAAACTATTTCAAACCTTTACTTCGGTTTCTATGTGGTAGATTATATTAATAGGGAATTAGGATGATTTTTAGTGGGGGAGGGGGGATTTCATATAGTGGTTGGCAGTATTTAATAGACAAGCTGCAGGCGATTATGTATTGTTAGGTTGCAGGGGTAGGACTTTCAAAGGAGAGGGTGTGGTCTTTAAAATACGGCGTGGCCAATTTACAGATTCAATAATAGGGATTACAAATATGCATGTGACTTAGAGTAGTGCTCAGCGAGAGGAGGAATGCAGAGGATGGAAAAAAAGGAGAGTAGTAGCTAGAAGTGAAGGTTGGTTTGTCGTGCAGGGTTTTTAGGAATATTGTGGAGGCTCTCTGAGACAGCATGCAAAAACTGTAGAAGGAAGCAACGTTATGTGCTTGATACAATACCACTGTATGCCATTGGAACCCCAGCATTCACACACGCCTCCAACACACATCGGATAAATGCAGTTAAATATACATGGTGTGATTTTCCCATAAAAATGCAAACAAGAATGTTGTATTTTAAATGTTAGTGCTCGAGATGCACCTCTCCTTTCCCACTGATGATGAAGGTGGGATAAAGGTAAACAGAGTCTGTTTTAGTGAATTTTGGAGCTATCTCCAGTCTGAAGGTCCCACAACATAGACGCATTGAAGTGTGAGATCGTTCATCTGGTTGTTATTTTACCTTCGTGTGGAAGTAATGAGAGACACAAAAGAAAAAGCCCTGCCTAGAACTCCTTCACCTGAGCAAAAGGAAACTGCAGCCCCTCCCTCACGCTTCTATTCTCCAAACCTGCAGTGCTCAGAAGGAACAAGTAACCACCAGCCCCTCTCCAAGGAGATCCTCATTGAATTTCAAAGGGGAGCCCTGTCTCTATTCCATTTCACCTCAGGTGGAATGGAGGCAAATGCTGCATTCACACCTTCACTAAAAGGGGCATCCATGGCAGGATCTCAACCCCCACCCCATATAGAGCTACAAGCATACATCACTGAGTTTCTGGGAAAGTAGTGTACAAAAGTGGTTAAAGGTGATGCAGCTTCCTAGTGTCAGCGAGAAGGACTCTGAATGCCAAAGCGCTATTCCACCAAAATGCAGAGGTGCACTACCCAGTGTTGCCCCTGGAATGGTTTGCCCATCCCCACTTTAATGAAATAACCCATTTCACACCTTCACTCCTCTGTTTCTGGAGCAGACTTAAATGTAAGTGCCACCCACCCATCCCCCTCCTAGGGAGGAGCGCAAAGCCAGCCTCCTCTGAGAGCTAGCTGCACGCCGGTGTGGAGCGGAATGGCAAAATACAATAGTGCCCGTCCACCCATACCCTCCCCATGACACAGCCCCTGTCCGAACGGTCACAAAGGCCACCTGAACCAGCGGTGTCGTGGCACAGCGCGTCCTGCGGATTAATTACTCAGTGAAATAAAAGTTTATAAAAAGTTTGTTTTAACTGAAGTGCAACTCGAATTGGAATGATTTGAGCATTTAATATGACCACCAAATCGCCTAAAGGAGAACGCAAAGACACTTTTCCAAACTCGTCTCTCCTACAAACATTTTACTCTATAGGAGGTCCTGGGAGGACTTTCTTACCAAAAAATGAGACCACATGTATCGCTTTCCATGAGACTGTGACCTGGTAGTAAGGAACCCACGGAGGACTGGTGGGCGCCTCCCTACGGGCCTACATCACTGATAGGCCAGTGAGCATCTCCTCCAACTGAACCCCCAACAATTGGGCAAAAAGACAGAGGGATTTTTTGTGAGAATCCAACCAATGACAATTATCAGTTATGTGAACGAAATCCAAGAATGTTACAGGAGAAAAACAAGCTGAACATAAAGGCCCACCAGTATTCTAACCAGTCAGTTCAGGTAACCCACTCCTCCCTCCCGTCGCAGGTCTCCTAGAATGTTTGTGCCTGTATTTCTGTGCTGTGCTATAAACTGAGGAAATGCATTAAAATACACTCCTATTCCAGCAGAGGATGACTTAGTATTCCAACATCAGTACTCAGATACTTGGGTGTCTGTTTGATTATGATCCCTGATGTACTTTCAGTGTGCATGAGTGAAATCCTTTTGTATGCACATCAGAGAGTAAGAGGGCATTGACAGATAAAGAGCCTGAACAGGGGCAACAGCGGCCCAGCCATCATCCTTACGCTCCATTTCAATCAGCACTGGGAAGGGCCATAACATAGGCGTTAAGCAACTGAGACGACGCTAACATCACAATATTACATGGCAGACCCAAAGAAGCTACGGGGGAGCCTGTCGAAAGGTATTTTTTCCTTTTTTCTGCAAAACACTTGACTGATTTGAAGCAGTATAAATGTAATTAGGAGAAGGCTCGTGTAGTTTATAGCGACAGAAAATAAAACCACACCACCTACGGAAGAGTAAGTAGGCACCCAAATTAGAAAGTCCTCAACACGTGTTCTAGAACAATTACTGAGCAGCTTTACCTGGAGAAATAATAGTAGTCAACAAGAGTGGTTCTAAAAGCCTGTCTCTGGAGAGGAGATCCATCCCTCTAGATTGGACCTTGTTCCAACATACAGAGCGAGGTCCACATATTCATACTCATTGTGTGCCCTCAGAGGTCTATTCAAACTACCACCACGATCCTCGGAAAAGCCCCAGTCCTTAAAAACTTCACATTGTCACCACCTTGTCCAAAAAAGGAGGCTATCTAAGGAGAGTTCGAGGCATCTATAGCTTGCTGCAGTGGCTGAGTCTAAGATCAAATAACAGTCTATGACGTCTTCTTCATTACCTGACTGTGAGGACCCATCATGCTGTTGGGATTGTGAGGTGGAGGCTGTGCGTGTGGCGAGGGCTGAGAGCCAGGTGGTCCCTGTGAGTTTAGAAAGGAGAAGCAGGTTAGGTATTAGTGCATGGGAAAGAACAGAAGAGGCGGAAAGCATAAAAACAGCCATTTTGTTTTTTTATTAGTATAGCCGCGTAATGGGAAAGACATTAAGACACAACAGTGGTCATTTTTATGAAGAAAACAACAGTGCATATAAAGCTAAGGAAATCAAATCATAAAAACATGATGAAAGCTTTAGCAAAGTTCAATGTACGTAGGATAAGCATCTAGTTTCGGAAGACTAATTTTCCCGGAATAAAAGATACCCCGACCGGATTCAGAGCTTTATATTATTGATACACTCACCCACGACATAAAGGAGGTGATCAGTGATGAGTGATGGAGAAGGTGAAAAAAAACACACATGCACAAAATCACGCCAATGGGGATAATTCGGTTTAGTCCAGGCAGAACCCAGCAAGGCACTCACTGAAAGCGATGGACCATGCCTCGGTCTTGTGCCTCTGTCTATAGAAGCAGATATGACTTTGTTTTTATTTCATACCTATTTCGAGTTCTGTAAGTACTCGATTTACCAAATTCAACTTGAAATGAGTGATCTCTCCTGGGTCAATCAGCCTGCTTGTGCGCACTTTTGTACTCCTTAAGAAGTACTCAAAAACAAAGATTTTTCATCACAGTAACTTAAAAAATGTCAACCCTATAAGAACTTTTACATTTTATTATCAACTGATGGCCAAACAAATGTGTGTTAACAGCTTGTATGGTACAATTAGAATCCAGGCCGATCGGACCATACAATGTCCTCAAGCACGGGCTGATATCATCCCCCTCCCCTAACCCCACCCTCCACATCTCCTTTGCATACCAAGGTAGCTTTCCTGCTTCAAGCTGAAAAAGAAATAAAGATCAACATACGTAGAAAGTCTCCTACCTTCAGTACAAGTTTGGAAGCATTATAGAATTGAAAGGTGGTGGTAAATCACGTTTTAATGAACAGTGTGCTAGGAAGCGCGGGCTCAAATAGAGCCTCTGCTGTAAACTGGCATCTACTTGTAATATTGCAATAAGTAGTGGAAGTGGGCATTTTACGACCATGGGTTCCTCATACTCCGGGTTTTGTAGACAACGGGAATGGAGCCAAACTCCTTGGAAAGCTCAAATACAGGTTGGAGCCTCTCGCTTTTAGGCTTTTGTTCAACCCACGTGACAGAGAACACTTGATAAGATCCCCCCCCCCCCCCCCCCCCCCCCAGAAAAAAGGCAATGAGATTGTGTACTTCATGCTGAAGCAGATATTCCTCTTCCGTTTAAAGGCCTGCAAGAGCCAAGCGAAGAGGATAGGTGTGAGAACCTGAGTGAGAGTTGCTGAGTCAGAGAAATGTTGTGCTTAGGGATGCAAGGGTTTTGTTATGGGGCTGATGTGGTTCCAAAGGGATGTATAAACTCATCCCTAATCGTCTCTGGAAGTAAGTTCTCCAGCAAGTTGGCACCTCCAGGACAGTCAACACAAACAATCAGTTATTATTTGATATTCAGCAGTAACTTAATGCCCGTGGGAGCTGAAGAGGAGACCAGAAACCACCACCCTCACCCAGACACTGCCGCCCGCAACCTCAGACAGTGGATCAACGACTGCGCCAACACCCTCGCCCCGATCAAGAAACCTTCCAACAGTCACACCAACAAGAAAGCCAGCTGGTTCACTGAACCTCCGGGCCTCCAAGCAAACCTGCCGAAAGCTGGAGAAGATCTGGCTCCGTGAACGAACACCGGACACGCAGCCCACAAGAACGCCACGCGCAGACACCATCACCTCATCAGATCCCCCAAAAGGGCCTCCTACAAAGACCGCCTAGACAACAACGCGCACAACAGCAAAGAGCTCTTCAACATCGTGAAGGAACTCTCCAACCCCAACCCCAACTCCAACAACGTCCCACCCTAGCAAGACCTCTGCGACTCGCTGGCCACCTTCTGCCACCGCAAGATCGCAGACATCCACAACAGCTTCAACGCAACAACATCCCCGATAACCACTGAGACCTCCGCCCCCACGACCACCATCCGCACCAACCGCCTGCTCTTCTGGACCAACATCAACGACTACTACACCATCAAGATCATGAACACCATCCACTCCGGATCTCCGTCAGACCCATGCACACACCACATCTTCAACAAAGCCAGCACAGCCATCGCACCCCATCTCCAGAAAGTCATCAACACCTCCTTCGACAGAGCAACCTTCCCGGAGAGCTGGAAGTACGCCGAGATCAACGCCTTACTCAAGAAACCCAAGGCGGACCTCAAGAACTTCCGGCCCATCTCCCTGTTCCCGTTTCTGGCAAAGGTCATCGAGAAGACCGTCAACAAACAACTGACCCGTTACCTCGAGGAGAACAACATCCTGGAGCCTTCCCAGTACGGGTTCCGCAGCAACCACAGCACCGAGACTGCCCTCATCGCCGCCACCGAGGACATCACATCCCTGCTGGACAAAGGAGAAACGGCGGCCATCATCCTCCTGGACCTGTCAGCCGCCTTCGACACTGTCTGCCACCACACACTACGAACACGCCCCCACAACGCCGGGACCAATAGAAGGCCCTGGACCGGACCACCTCCTTCCTCTCGGCAGAACACAGAGTGTCCGCCTTCCGTCCTTCCGCTCCGAAGCCACCAGGATTATCTGCAGCGTACCCCAGTGCTCATCCCTCAGCCCAACTCTGTTTAACGTCTACATGGCACCGCTCTCCCACGTCGCCCGTCGGTACAACCTCAACGTAATCTCCTCTGCAGACGACACCCAGCTGATCCTCTCCCTCACCAAGGACCCCCACACCGCCAAAAACAACCTTCACGAAGGAATGAAGGCCGTCGCTGAATGGATGAGGAACAGCCGACTGAAGCTGAACTCGGACAAGACCACGCACGCAACCTAGGGGTCATCCTCAACTCCACCCTCTCCATGACTTAACACCTTGGCTGCTATGGCTTTTCCCCTCCTGTGCTGAACCTGCTTGAATACTATAGTTTCATGACGAGCTCAGCTCGTCATCAGCACAGCTCAACTGTGCCTCATGACTAGCTGAGCTCGTCATGAGCATCGAAGGAGTTAACAGGTGAACGCCGTCTCCTCCTCCTGCTCCAACACCCTCCGCATGCTCCGCAGGATCTACAAGTGGATCCCTACTGAAACGAGAAGAACGGTCACCCAGGCCCTCGTATACAGCAGCAGGTCGGACTACGGAAACGCCCTCTACGCCGGAGCCTCGGCCAAACTCCTGAGACGGCTCCAACGCATCCAGAACGCCTGTGCACTCCTGATCTTCGACATTCCTCGCAGCAGCCACACCACGCCCCACCTGAGAGACATGCACTGTCTCCGGGTCAACAAGAGGATAACCTTCAAGCTCCTCACCCACGCACAAAAGGCACTCCACAACACCGGACCAACGTACCTCAACAGACGACTCAGCTTCTACACCCCCACTCGCCAACTCCGCTCCGCCGCCCTCGCCACAGTCCCCCGATTCCAAAGAGCGACCTCTGGTGGCAGATCATTCTCCCACCTCGCCACCAAGACCTGGAACACCCTCCCCATCCACCTACGGCAGGCCCAAGACCTGCTGACCGTCAGAAAACTCCTCAAGACCTGGCTTTTCGAGCAGTAGCAGCATTCCCCATCACAGCGCCTTGATAACCTCACGGGCGAGTAGTGCGCTTTACAAATTATATGATTGATTCACTGATTGACGAAGCCATCTAAAGCTTCTACCCCATAATGGTAAAATCATTCAGACACAAGTGTAATCTTAACTCTGTAAAAAGTTAGGAGGAGACAATCGCAGCCAGATGTGTTTGAATGAGTATGTCATGCACAGATTATGTGAAGAGCTAGAAGAGTAGCAGAGGGAGCAGGGCCAGTCTGGGCTACAGCCAGCCTAGAAATGTAGCTTCATAATTAAAAACAACCCTGGAAGTGGCCTGCTAAAGGTATGACAAGGGGATGCAGCTTTGATGACAAAATGGGTGTATTAGGAAGCTTTTTTCTTGGAAACGTAAGGCCCTCTAGGGTTAATCTGAGGTTAGTTGACTACCAAAGAATCCAGTACTGGAGTGCAGGGCAGGGACCGGTTACATCAGACTGACAAGATATAAGGTGAGTGGACTGCATAAAATAAAATCATGGTGGAGTTGACATAAGATCTTAAATGTTCCAAAGAGGTATCATGGGCTCTATTAGAGTGTGTGGAAAAGCATAATCAATACTGCAAACATGCTGAACCTTGGAGCTTCTGGTTCTACAGTGTAAACGGAACCGTTTTATGATTTAATAGAATGCATATTAACTTAGCGATCAACCATCATCGATGAAGAATTAGTATTCAATCTGTGGGGGGGGTCCGACAGATGCTGAGCAATTTTTTTGAGGTTTCAGGTTGAGGACTACATATTCCCTGACTTTGTCCTGTAACCTAGTGTGATATTTTTTAGCACCCAAGTAACAGTCTAGCAACTCAAAAATATTACTACATCAGGTTTCAGATCAATTTTACTTAGAGATTATGGTCTAACTTTGAGCAGAAAGCTAAGTCTTCTGTGCAAACGAACTATGGATGTACATTTTGCTTTAATAGCTACCCATTCATAATTCAACAGGCTGAACATTTAACCATCATGTTTCATTTGTGGTGGCTGGCAATTCTAGAATCAGCCGTAACTTCAACAGGATCAAATCCTAAAACAAATATTTGCTTGTGTTAGAAGTTAAAGCCACAAACAGAAGCTGCAGAATGTAGCAAACTGTAATTTCTGGAGATGCACAAGTCGTATGAATAGACAAGGGTCATGACCATATGATGTGTAAATTAAACCTAGGGAATGGAGACCCATAACTGTTCCTACCGTGCTAGTCTAACATGTACCAAGATGGTCCACATGACCTTAAATCAAGCTGACCTCCAAACGCTGATGTAAGAGAAGCGGGGCAGGCAGAAAACATGGCATTTGGGACCAATTAAACCATAATCTGGATCTGCTTCCACTCTACCTACGGGCGGCTCCAGTGATCATAAGAGGTGTTATTATCCTTTGTTTGCTGAAGAAAGCAGGGAGACAGGTGAATCACAATCTGTGGGATGATACCAAAGGGCAGGGGCTGTTGGAATCTGGTGGCCCTGGCTGTGTTCTGCGATTAGCTCCCCTGTTGCAGTTTTCCCTAGTTTTCCTCATTTCCATGCATTTACATCCTAATTCAGTATTCCTTTTTAATTAATTAATATTTAATAGAACTACTGCAGATGGAAAGGTCTATCCTCCTTCGTGAAAGACCCAGTTCCTGCACCTGCAGAGGTAATGTATAACAAAACAGCAGCATAACTATTTTAAGACATTACGTTTACACTTTATTTGCCTTTTGAACACATCATGTGAGCTGGGACATGATGCCACATAGACTCCATTCCAGTACAAATAGCTGGCAGGCTGCAGCTAGTGGGAGGTCCATGGTTTACGCTGCACTCTGCTTTAATTCATTCTCATTTAAAGCAGCCAAAGTAACAATATGCACAAAGCGAATGGAGGACAGGTCTTGATAGAGGAACGATGTCTAATCCAGACTCTGAACGAATAAATGGGGCTTTGAATGAAATGGATATCTGAAACAGATGTTACAGTACAGTTGTGAGTAGGGATTATATCCTTTAAAGTTATGCGCAACGTGAGTGACTGACGAATTGTCTGAGAAAAGAAGCTCCAGGCAGGGAGCTTTAAGATCAGTTTACTGCAAAATGAAACTCACTTAAATTAGACAGGATTCGAGCGATCACCGCAATATTTTGAGCGGGTAGTACATTGATGGAATGCTAGATCATCAAAAAAAATTAAATGCCTGGCTGCAACATAATCAAAAAGTCCGACGATAAACCTTTTGTAAAAGAAGACAAAGCCTTTTTGTGCCAAGGGACCGGCAGGTGAGCAGATGTTCCATACCTGCCACGTTACTAATCTCAACAAGTGTTAGCCTTCTAGCTGCTGCCAGCTATGGCATGGTTTGTTACCATGAGCAATTTTCTTAATTAACAGACATTAATTAGCCATTTAGCAATTTTGTAAGCATTTGTTTAGCAGCTTTCCTAAACATGAATACCACTGTGATAATAGTACTGATTAGAGGGGCCTCCAATTAACAGTACAGGGAAAGGAAAATTGAAATCGCAAATTAAAATGTACGGTGGGAGGGAGGTGCGAGCAGGGAGAACACAGGCAGGACACGTGCACCTGCACCGCTTTTGTACCACTCTGGCTCAGCTTCAAAGCAAACCAATTACAGGGAAAACTGCCCCTTTCGGCGGAACCTACAAATGAATTTCAACCAAGAAACAATTGCTGGTTAGCCTGGGACAGTCACATAAATGTTGCATCTCTAATGTATCAAAAGAAGCAGTTGTTTAGTGTGCACATTGCCACTTGGCCCAATGGAATTTATTTAACTTTAACCCAATTGCACTTTTTTTTTTTTTAAGATTGCATTTTTCCAATTTTTGCCACTAGTAGCGATACTTTAAAGACGCATCACTGTACATAAATCCTTCAGAAAAAGCAGTACTAATTCAATTATTTTGTGCCCCATTTCTCTTGAAATTACTCTCGGCTCCCCATGTCTTCAGCGGAATTACTAGATGTTTCAGTTACAGTGTCTTGCAAGAAGGATTCATATTCCATGACCATATTATGAAAGTTTCTTGAGTCCAAAAGAAGGTGAATTAGCAGCAAAAGATGAAGCAGTAAATCTTTTCCCAGTGGAACAAAAAAGCAAACTTAAACTTGTAACCACCCAGATGCCTTATTTATCCAAGGGACAGGGTTTGCCTCTCAATGCAGCTGCAAAATAGCGGCTTGGCACTACGGTGTGCTTAGGTTTAGACCTACTGGAGTTAGGCAAGGACTTTGATGTAGTATTATTGATGCTGTTGCTTAATCTCACCCTAGGAGACCCTTCTAGTCTCTGAAGGGAAAGTATGTCAGAGCAGCGCCAAAATAAATCCCAATAAAAAGCCTTTCAGAAGACTGCATTTCAAGCTCTCAAAAAAAGAGACCCAGAGGGGTAATAAGACCACAACAATGCTAGGAGAGCAATGGAGGAACAGGTGGGGGGGTGTCCAAGTGAATGAAAGAGGGGCGGGTATTTAAGAGGAGGGGGAAGAGAAAAAACACATGCATTCTTTAGGAGTGCTAAATGAAAAGGTAAAAAAGCAGTTCCCTAAATGTGTGCAGTGGAAGGACACAAGGAGGGTAAATGTTCCAAGGGATGGACATACACAGAAGAAGGAAGGCAAGCCATTGAAGAACAAGACAAAAGTACGGGAGAGTGCGACTAAAGCCAACAATGGTAAGCAGAAAGCTACTCTATGAAGTGCAACACGGACTGTGGTGCAGTGTCGGCTGGTGAGGTCTGAAAGTGGTGAGCCTGGGCTTGGTCTGGGGGGTGGGTTGGCCTATGGGGAGTTACACCTGCCTGTGCCCAGTCCTGCGGGTGAACACTCTACTGGACGTAGGTGTACCAGGGTATACAGCAGTATAGTCACACATCTTTGCAACCAGTTCAACTGCGTGTAGTGTTTAACATTAGTCTTCTTTGGTCCCAACTATAACTACCTACTGGCTATCGCCAGTAGGAGATAGATGGATAGATAGATAAGATAGATAAGATAGATACAAGTAGTAAGGTAAAGCAATCATGGTGACATACGTGTTAAAAGGATGAACAACAGAGCATTGATTAAAGATTATTTGGTTAAACCGCCTTCCCCCTATTAGTAAACGCTTCTCCTTGTTTACAAATAGGGGTATGGGATAGTTCCTGGAAGCAGAGCTCTGGTACGTACGCATGAATACTAGCAGTCCTGATTTTGCCAGTTGCAACACGGAACATTTCTGTTTGAATATAAGCCAATTGGAGGAACTAGGTCTGACCTATAGCGCAACATAAAACGCCTGCCACACCCTTTCCCAACTCGCCACAGGGTGGGTCCCTGTAACGAGTTGAGAAAGGGTGGGGTGACAACCTCTCCACTATCTGATTGACATGAAGGGTTAGTGATCATTGGCTTGTATTTAAAACGCTCAGGACTAACTTTACCTCCACGCCATCAGGGGGTTGACACTGGGCCTTGAAGCTAGGTCTTTGCCAAGCTGATGACCTCACAGGCTTCAGGGCTGTGAGGTAGTCACCCTGCCAAACACTTAATACTTCTTTGGGTCCACCCGGGGAGCAAGCAAGCAGACGCAGTGACTGAGTTACGTGATGGAGTCCCCATGGTATTTGGACAACACCGGTGTCAGTGAGTGGGGGAGACAGTGCCAAGTGTTAAACATACAAAATTACAAAAGGGGGAATTTTTAAAAATAAAACAAAATATGAGCATTCAGCATTGTTATTATTGCTGAATGTAACGGCGGGCGGAGCCCCGACACCCATGGTCAGAAACCGCCGGGGCTGTGGTGTCAACACTGGTTTATTAATTTCCCAACATGTGGAGTAGAGAGCTGGACAAGATCTGTGCATTGCCATACTATTATAGGATTGAAGGCAGAAATGATTTATTCCATGAAAAAGTACACAGTTGGTGCTGAGAATACACTTCACAACACGCGGATCCTGAAGGATTTTGAGGATATATACTTGTCAACAGTTCATTTGCATAGAAAGAAACGTGTTGGCTGTAGTTATTTTTATGCAATAAGAAGAAGATTTCTAGTATCCAATTAAGAAGAAATAAGAAACATTATTGATTGGATCAGACTTGTTTTTAAATGATTTGGGTGCACCCTCAAATTTTTCACAATGGTAAGCATTGGGGAGGCTCTAAGCCCACTAAGTTTTATGTATGGTCCACAAGAGGCTTTTGCCTACAACTGTCCGGTAGGTGAGACTAAGAAGGTGTCCATTCCCAATTACACAACTAAAATCATCTCACATGGTTAATGCAAACTCTCTCAGGACTACATCAAGCAAATAACATTTACATTAGAAATAATCCACCACAGATCAGGATGGAAACTGACAAAGGTGCCAACTACTGCTAAGATCCTCGGAAATACTCAATGCTTCAACCGCTGAAAAATCGAGAAAATGTTGGTGCTCCATGAATGAAACAGATAAAACTGATGCTCAACAATAAGGACTCTTCTTTCACACACTAAGGACGACAAAAGCTGAACAAGCTATCAAATCCCCATACAGCGATCAAGAACTTACTCTTTCACACACATATGGAAATCATTAAAGCACTCAAGTGGTTCTAACAAGCAGAAGGGTCCATTATACCAACAGGTTAGGAATGAGAATGATTGGCCAATTTTTCCATAACTGTAACTGTGAGGATTGACACACCCAGCTAACCTATACCCTGCCTTTTCCATCAAGGTTTTTTTTTTTTTTACTTAAATCAGACAGATCTAATTAATTAGAATTTATGACGAACATGCGGTTTATCTGTTAAATACGCTCTCTGATGTTAGGTTACATTATGAACAAATATACAGACTATGCAAAGCCTTTGTAAGGACTTGTAGCCCCTTTGTGGTCTGGGTGCTCTTCTTATGTTAACTGAGCTCTGAATTTGCCACGACTACTGAGAGCTTCAGATAATAAGATTATGTTCGGATTAGCAAGGCTTGTATAACCGCTACTGAAAATCGCTTTACAAAAATGTGGCTACACGCGCTTACCGTTGCCATTTCACGAGCTTCTAATTAAGTTCAAATGGTTAGACAACAATTCTGATGTAAATGCTCTCCAACATTAATAATGGGCAGGACAGGTACTGACCATCTATAATCCCTCACAGATTGTGCTGTATTGAAGGCACAGTGAGACTAATGTGATGCCACAATCAAGAGTTTGTGTTCTCCATGATTCATTTTCAACAGCTTAGCCACTACAGCCACTTGGTGGTCACTAACATTCATTTCAGTGCGAAGTAATGGCCTTCAGGAACAAGCCACATTCAGCAGACGCCGCTTAAGGGCAGGAACTGGGTGTCTGAAATACACCTACCACAGAGCAGCAAGCGCAACTACATTTTAATTCCAAATTTCCACGAATGCTGCTCTTTGATTTACAAACGTCTTCGGTTTGATGAACGTGTGCGAAATAGTAGTTTTGCACAGGTTTTCTAGAGGTGCTCGTAAACAATCTGCAATCTTCTTGAAGGAGACAACCGATCCAGATGGGTAATGCAAGCCCTCAACCAAAGATCACTCCTCGCATGCCAAAATGATTCGCCGTGAAGAAGTTAACAGAGAAACGTCCACAAGCTTCATTCATTCCCAACAATCCTTCGTGCATAGGAGAAACAGCAGCACTTTTCCACGAAATCGGACAACGAGCATCTGGTAAGCAGCAGAATGCAGAAATCCAATCCTCATGGTAGTATTATCGACTAGGGCAATGTTCAGGACATCTGCTTCTGGACACTAACTGCAGGTGTGAACTCTACATAAACATCTAGGAAAAGGCTGGAGGTTTGACTCCTATAATGGGACTACCTCGCCCGTTTGCTATGACGAATGGGCCCCCCCTCCGCTCCTCTAGTGTATCGAACTACTGTACTGTCAATCACAAAGGAGAGTACATATAAATGATGTATGCTCTCCTTACTTCACAATTTCACGGGCACCAGGCAGGGTTGCCCACTCTCTCCTCCTTGATTGCGCTTGTGGTAGAGTCGCTGGCAGCCACACTCTGGCAACATCACCAAGAGTATGCAATTCAATATCCTACTAGACACATGCTGGTTTCCCCTTTACACTGATGATATCACACTGAATGTTCGAGAGCCGAATGTCCGTCTTAATTCCATTCAATGGGAGTTTATTAGATACGGAGGATGCTCAGGTATAACGATCAACTGGGAGAAGTACCAGATTTTCCATTCACTTCTAACACCCTACAACATATCCTAGACTATCCATGGACATGGTGTGACACAGAAATCAAATATTTAGGGATAATTATTTCCAGAGACAAAGTAGAAATAATTTGCACTAACTATGGCAGGACACTAGATGCTCTGACAGACTCCATCACACGATGGATCCCCATGCCTCTTTCGTTAGCAGGTCGGATATCCTTGTTGAAGTTGGTTATACTACCAAAACGATTTAATTTCTCAATATTCCATATACACCAGGCCATCACTTTTTTACAAGTCTAAAAAAACAGCTAATTCGGTTGGTATGGGTAGGGAAAACAGCCCAGACTATGATAAGACGTGTTCATGCAGCCATTCTCGAGGGGAGGGTTTGAAAGCCCCGGACCTGGAGTTATACTTCATCTATGCTCAAGCACACTGTGCTACAAACTTGTTCCCTCCCCCACCTTTATGCCGCACCTAGCCATAAAGCAGGTATATATGATCCCAGCCCCGCCAACTGCGTTTTTGGGGCCACGCTTTAATGAGATGAACAGGGATTTCTCTACAGTTGCTTGCTCCTCTGTTTCTTGGTACCGTCAGGCTAAACGGCTGGCTCTGCTCTACCCTCCGCTCCTGTGACTATCCTATCACCCTCAGCTCCCAGTGACACACGAAGCTACCTGTTGACAGATGCTTCAGAAGATTGGAGTGACCACATTGGGAGACCTGTTTGAAGGGGGAACCTTTCTGGATTGTGATGCTTTCTTTAAGCAATGCATGCCCACTCCAATGGCAAACTAAGACACAACATTAAGGCAGTTACCCCTGACTTCCCTCAGGAACCTCCCATACTGAACCCTTTACATGCACTATTACAAAATCACTAGCCCCAAGCATGTAGTCTCAACGTTGTTAAACTGATTTAGAGCAGGTTGATTCACAGGGGGGGGGGGGGGGGGGGGGGGGAGTGCACAAATGGGCTGGGACAACGAATTGGGACTAACCATTAGTGATAAACAATGGCTTTTCTGCGGTCAACAAACTGGGCGAGTCTCGGCCAGTAGCTGATTACGTATTACACATTTTACGTTTTTACATTGGCTCTACTACAACCCAGCCCGACTACATAGATATAGACAGGGCACAAGTCCTAAAAAAAGAAGTAGCGGGGGCTAACCTAGTTAGGCAGTATGCAAGTGACATAACGGCGCGCGACATCACAGCGCACAACATCATTGTGCAGGACATCACGACACACGACGTCACAGGAATTGACATCACAGGAATTGACATCATTGAAAGTGGCATCACAAGCCACGACTTTACAGGAAGTGGCATCACAAGAAATGACATCAGATCTAAATCCCTCACATATATGTTTAGCAGGCCTATCATGTGTACGTTTAAGTCAAAAAACAGAAGAGGGACCCTGAAAAAAGCTAATCAAAGGGGAACCACCCGCCAGGGGGAAAAGGTAAACTGTATAACATGAAAAAGTGGTATCCCCACAATAAAAATAGGACAAAAGTTCCAATATATAAAGACAAACGCCCATAGAACAGCTAATAGGTTTTCATGATTTATTTTTCATTTTTGTCATTTTCTTTTTTATTAAATAGGCGAAAGGAAAAATATACAAAACAATTCATTTTGATAAATTCATAACATGTAAAAATTCCATAAGACATTAGAAAAGAAATAAGTCCAACAACAAAATATACAATTCAATATAAATAACAATTCTCACTTTCTCTTTCCAGAAACCAGCAACCCACTCACACAAAACACTCACTCAATTCAAAAATATGAAAAACAACATAGCACATAACATCACACAAAAAAGACAACCTAATCATACACAGAAGAAAAGCGCCGACGCGCGTTTCGGAAAGTACCAAAACCATTAAAAATTCCTTCATTAGGGCACACAAGTTCAATTTCATGAATCTTTAATGACTCAGAATTCTGTGATCATGAAAATGTGATATAAGCCAGTGTGAGCATCAGGACTGAAGAAGCATATCTTCGAGCTAAAAAGCCAGGCTCTAATTAGTAGATCCCCTTTAGGATGGATGAACCCAGACAAAATATAAGGCTAAATAACGCCTGACACAAAGGAGTGCACTCAGGATCTGTATTTCTATAATTATGCGGCCGGAAAAACAAGGAAGGGTCACCATTCATAGCGTGTATAGTCGTGGTGACAACTCCAGAGCTATGTCTTTAAAGATATTCTGTTCTGAATTTGAAGAAAGGCGGAGAAACACGGAGAGACCAACTAGTCAATCTACCTACCTCCACGATAAGCCAAATCCTCGAATAACTAATTCTTTAGCCGAAATCCATACCGCGCTGTCCTCGTCGGAATACGATAGGTAATTTGGAATGAGTAGGGCTATACAAGAACAAGCATTTGCAATGCAATAGGTCTCGCATTAGAAAAGTGTGAGCTATTGGTATTGTATATGACATTTTTTTTTAAATATGCGTTGGCTTTAAAAATATATAAATTAATAGCATTGTTCATCACAAACCCAATAGCTTACACTTTCCTAATGCTTGTTGGTAGCAAGCAAGGACAGTGCTGTTGTGGTGCTGAGTGATGCTGTTGTGGTGCTGAGTGATGCTGTTGTGGTGCTGAGTGATGCTGTTGTGGTGCTGAGTGAAGATGTGGTTGGGCTGAGTGATGATGTGGTGGTTGGGCTGAGTGATGATGTGGTGGTTGGGCTGAGTGATGATGTGGTGGTTGGGCTGATTGATGATGTGGTGGTGTCCCAGCGTGGTGTGGTGGTGTCCCAGCGTGGTGTGGTGGTGTCCCAGCGTGGTGTGGTGGTGTCCCAGCGTGGTGTGGTGGTGTCCCAGCGTGGTGTGGTGGTGTCCCAGCGTGGTGTGGTGGTGTCCCAGCGTGGTGTGGTGGTGTCCCAGCGTGGTGTGGTGGTGTCCCAGCGTGGTGTGGTGGTGTCCCAGCGTGGTGTGGTGGTGTCCCAGCGTGATGTGGTGGTGTCCCAGCGTGATGTGGTGGTGTCCCAGCGTGATGTGGTGGTGTCCCAGCGTGATGTGGTGGTGTCCCAGCGTGATGTGGTGGTGTCCCAGCGTGATGTGGTGGTGTCCCAGCGTGATGTGGTGGTGTTGTGGGGCGTGCAGCAGTGTGGGGCGTGCAGCAGTGTGGGGCGTGCAGCAGTGTGAGGCGAGGCTTGCAGCAGTGTGTGGCGTGCGGCAGTGTGAGGCCTGCGGCAGTGTGTGGCGTGCGGCAGTGTGTGGCGTGCGGCAGTGTGTGGCGTGCGGCAGTGTGAGGCGTGCGGCAGTGTGAGGCGTGCGGCAGTGTGAGGCGTGCGGCAGTGTGTGGCGTGCGGCAGTGTGTGGCGTGCGGCAGTGTGTGGCGTGCGGCAGTGTGTGGCGTGCGGCAGTGTGTGGCGTGCGGTAGTGTGTGGCGTGCGGCAGTGTGTGGCGTGCGGCAGTGTGTGGCGTGCGGCAGTGTGAGGCGTGCGTCAGTGTGAGGCGTGCGGCAGTGTGAGGCGTGCGGCAGTGTGAGGCGTGCGGCAGTGTGAGGCGTGCGGCAGTGTGTGGCGTGCGGCAGTGTGTGGCGTGCGGCAGTGTGTGGCGTGCGGCAGTGTGTGGCGTGCGGTAGTGTGTGGCGTGCGGCAGTGTGTGGCGTGCGGCAGTGTGTGGCGTGCGGCAGTGTGAGGCGTGCGGCAGTGTGAGGCGTGCGGCAGTGTGAGACGTGTGGCAGTGTGAGGCATGCGGCAGTGTGAGGCGTGTGGCAGTGTGAGGCGTGCGGCAGTGTGAGGCGTGCGGCAGTGTGAGGCGTGCAGCAGTGTGAGGCATGCAGCAGTGTGAGGCATGCAGCAGTGTGAGGCATGCAGCAGTGTTAATAATGCGGCAGTGTGCAGCAGTGAGGCGGGCAGCAGTGCGAGGCGGGCAGCAGTGCGAGGCGGGCAGCAGTGCGAGGCGGGCAGCAGTGCGAGGCGTGCAGCAGTGCGAGGCGTGCAGCAGTGCGAGGCGTGCAGCAGTGCGAGGCGTGCAGCAGTGCGAGGCGTGCAGCAGTGCGAGGCGTGCGGCAGTGCGAGGCGTGAGGCAGTGTGAGGCGTGAGGCAGTGTGAGGCGTGCAGCAGTGTGAGGCGTGGGTGGAAAAATGCACTGAGAAAGATTGGGGGAGCACGAGCCGACGAAAGAGTGAGGGAGGGGATACTCGAGCCAACAAAAGAGTGAGGGGAAAAAGTTCGAGCCGACAAGAGTGGGGACAAAAAGCACTAGCAGACGAAAGAGTGGGGAAAGAAATGCACGATCGGACGAAAAAAGCGTGAGTCAGAGAAGAAAGTAAAATGTGAGCCAGAGAAAGACAGGAAATAAGTAATGAGCCATGTAGAAGAAAAAAAAAGCTCTCGGCATTGCTGTGGTAGGGGCGGGGGAGTGCATTTCTTCCAAGTCTGATGCGGGGGCGGGGGAGCAGCAGCCTTTGAAGTATGATGCAGAGGCACAGACAAATGCTGGGGTGTGATGTGGCTGGCGATGATGTGCACGCGCATAGCTCACATGAACTGTACGCGATCAGCAGCTAGGTAGACTTTTCTTTTCCGCTTATTATAATCTCGCTTATTTATCCCTGCGAGAAAGAATAGGCGAGACCTAAAAATAGTGGTACTTAGATTATTTCAACGCATTCTCAGGGGAAGTAAGCTCTTTATAAATGCAATCTGCTTTGAGCAAATACTGGGAAAGATGAACACATCTGATATTCTTACAGTGCATGCATATCTCCTAAACCAGGACTGAACAAAGTTAAAAGCTGCCTCTCAAGTATGTGTGAAGTGCTAACAAGTTGAGAGCCTTTGTTCCCCTCCGCTTCATTTGCATCAGGTGTGAGGCTCCTGACTGCTCCCAGCCCAAAGCATCAAACAAAAGGAGGCCTGATAAACCATCAAATTCGGACTTTGTTATGGGCCCAGTAGGAGTCTTAAATAAGAAGGCCCGTCCCAGCCTGCACGTTGCTGCTTGTTGCAGATGGAAAGCAGACAATGTGCAGGCACTGCTGAAAGTGTCCTGGTGTTTGATTTGTACCCCTTGAGTTGCTGCTGGCAAAGCGGAGAGTGACTTGTTGATGGGAATATAAATATATATATATATATATATATATATATATATATATATATATATATATATATACATACACACACACACACACACACACACATACTCGCTATGAATTTGGTGGGCTGTAGATGGGCTTTAGGAGACGTGTCATGAAACGATGTGGCAATCCACGTGATGTTGTTATCTGCTGTTGCAGACCGAGTTTGTATCTGTATGGTCTTCGACTTGAAAACATCAATAAAGAAATGTGTAAAAAAAAAAAAAAAGGCTGGACATGTGCTCTCTTTCCAGGTTTGTTTCAAAATGTGCCAGTGAACCCAATAAAAGCCTTTGGAGCGCTGTTGGGGGTGGTAGTGGACTGAAGGTTGTATTAAGCCTATTTGTGAATGGCATTAATCACTATGTCCACCTTACTGCTTCAGACAGCTGTCCAGCTGAATGGAAGGACAGAAGTGCTCAGCGCCAACAGGAGGCCCCCAAGCAGTCAACTACCCAAAGACCACCACAACTCACAGTGTAGGACACAAGCTCAGCTTGAAATCAAACCTTCCTTTTAAGGTTTTCACCAGGCTTTCAAATTAAAGATTCAAAGTGCTGAATGAAGAACAAAACCCATCACAGAAGTAATGCCATGAGTCAGCAAGAAAATGGCCTTACCAGCAAACACCTGGCCCCTAGTGACCAGAACGGTCTACACTAAAAGAAGCTCAAGGGATTCACCCCATCTCACTATTTTCTCCTATTCGTTGTTATTTTATACGCTTGTCTTGAATGGAGTCCCGAGTAATACTGGACTGGTTTGCACCCTGCTGCCTACTGACGGGCAGTGTGATCGAATTCTGCGGCAGACCTACGCTGACGTTTTCTTACTTGCACCCCGAAACCAGTTTCGTTTCTACCGTGAGGGCAAGCGCACATATACTAATGTTTTTCACTCAAGCCTGAGCAGAAATAACTACACCAACACTGCAGACAGGTCATGGACATTACACTGACCCACTGTCAGAGCGTGGTTGTCCCTGGCCCTTTCCAGCAGTGGAACCCACCAAAGACGAGAAGCCTGGGACACAGGTAAGAAGTTATGGTTTATCCCACTGGCCAATTCAGAGGGAGAGGAGGGCCAAATCTGGATTTATTATAATAAGCAAATATCTTTCAAGGCCTTCAAAAGGTATGTGCTTGTTATATTAATTCCAGATTTTCGCCATTGGTGGGTTCCATTTCTGGAAAGGGCCCGGGAGAAACCACACACTGACAGTGGGTCGGTGAATTGTACCTGACCTGTCTGCAGCCGGACTGTAATTTCTGCCCAGGCTCGAAGGTGACTTTACTCATTCAGGGTATCCAGGTGCTGGGGGCCGTCGAGGAGCTAAAGTGAGCTATTGCCTAGAGCAGTGGTCTTCAAACGTTATAATGCCGCCCCCTAGTGGGTAAAACAAATCATAAATTTTAACAATTTCTCTTTTAAACTGGCAATGTTTAAATATGTGAAGATGTATTTTAACATTGCAGCTGAGTTTTGGTTTCGAAGATTATTTGGAGACTCTTCCCTTTCGACACCTCCTCCCAGTCCATCCCTTTTGACACCTTCTTCTAGCCAGGATATACAGAGAGGCTTCCTGCTGCTCATTTTTTTCTGCTTAAAACACAGCAGTGTTATCCACATAATTCTTCTTTTGGTCAGAGTCTGCCCCCTCAGATCACTTGAGGTCCCTATAAGGGGGCCCGCCCCCTCAGTTTGAAGACCTGTGGCCTTGAGTCACATGATGCTAAGCTGGCGCCAGCAGACCCGCACTCGAAATCAACCGCACTGCCGCTGTGCCACACCTCTCTCTGAAACATTTTACTTACATGGCATTACTAAAAGGGCCGGCTCTAAGGCGGTGCGTCCGGTGCCATCGCACCGTGTGCTGACTCTTCGAGGGTGCGCCATATTTGAAAGTATTTTATGATTTTAAGAGCACGTGCTGCTGCGTTGCTGGCCTCTGGCAATTTTCCTACAACAATAAAAACGTAAAGATAACTCTGTGATTAATGTTCTTCCTGGAGAGAGGAGTTTTGTCTGGTGGAAGTTCCAACTCATTTTATGGTAGCACAGAGGGTTAATATCCCTGCTGCAAAGAACGTGTACCATGCAGATCACAAAGTGCATATAGTTTAAATAGATCAGTGCTTTTATCAGTGAGATTCTTTTGTTACTAGCAGTATAGATGTTAAAATCCTAATATGGAACAGTGAAATAATAACTGTCCTCAAAGAGCTAAATGCAAGGTATAGATTAGAGCATTATGATCTGTTTCCTCCGTCTTTCATTATTCTAATGTTTCAAAAAAGGTTCATTTCGGTAAAAAAAAATCCTTATCATTAAATGTAACCCCCGACCATGGGGTTATGTTTTAAATTCGGAGTCTGTGCTTCTCCAGACCAAGCACTGTTAAACTATACTGCCTATCTGTATGGATGACAAGTGACTCACCTTGAAGTCTTCTAGCTTATGTACATTTCCTAAACACTGATATACACACAGTGATTGTCTTTGTGTAATGTGTGTGTGATGTAAAGTGCTCCGACACCCTAAACTGGTATGGACACTTGCGGGGGCACTGTTAAAGGGTGGTAGTGAGGGAGTCCTGTGGGGGGCGCCAACAAACATTATCGCACAGGGCGCCACCAGTGATAAAGCCGGTCCTGATTAGGGAAGTTGAGCACCTGGCAGGAAAAGTAAAATGCATGTATACACCTCGCTACTCGCTACTGCAGAAATACGCCCAGCAGTGGCCACAAGGTGGCAATGTTGTCACATTTTGCTGATGGAGAACGAGCACGTTCTGGGTTTTATCAAAGATTCATTTTACGTAGGTGACGATTGAAGCGGTTCATTGTACAACAAAAAAAATAGAACTGTGCACAGCCTCCTCTGGTCAGGCAAAATGTATATAAATCCACACGTGTTTAAGTAAAATGTATGGATCTGAAAGTTTCTGGTGTAGGTTTCATAAAAACAGATAATATTAATGACCGCATGAAGTATACAGACTGATCAGAATAAACCAAAAAGAAGGGAGTGCGCGACTACTCCTTTGACATTGGATGTCTGCAAGCATGAAGCACTGAACAATCGAGGATGCTCTTGTAGCGCACTATGCGTCCCGGGATAAAGCTCTTGAACTGCGTTTGGCAATTGGGCTACTTTTATTTGACTGCCCCCCTCCCCCTTCCCCCACAAATGTTTTCTATTTTACATGCATAGCAAAAGTGCTACTCTCTGCTGAAAAAAACAGATGAGACAGAGTCGTAATTTTTCTATGGGCGCATGCGATATTCAGCTAAGGCACAAGTAAAGCTGCGGGGGAGGGATAAAGTACGGATGAATACATTTTGCAAGAGTGAACTAAACAGACAAGAAGTGCAAGCTGTTGGGAGTAAAGAGCATGAGGAGGATTCAAAAGTAGGCAACACTGATACCAAACAAATCCACACTATGAACACGGGCCGAGCGATCCCAAGAAAAACTTTGGGACCCTGCACTTAAAATGTATTTCCTCAGAAATGAAGTACAGGCAGGGCCCTCTGGGACAGAACACCCAAAGATGTAGAACTAATAACAACGCCATGAAAGCGGCATTATATGACGCACAACAAATGTCTTGCTCTGCTCGTTGGCTGTGGCCAAAGGCAGCGTCCCCGGGCCAATGAACGCCGAGCGGCCCCTTTCCTTCATAAATCCGGTTTTACGTCGGACATGAGCCGCTGTGGGCGAGGCCCGGTGCCGCCGAAGGGATTACCGATGCGCGGCGCCTTTAATCCCGCGCAGGACGCGGCCGGACTGCACCGGCGCGATCCGACCCGCGCAAGTGACAGCCCGCACCCGTCCGTGAGGACTCACGAGGCGCTGTCGCCGCCCCACAAAAGGAATGAACAGGGAGAGCAGAGCCACGGGCCTGGCTCGGATCTTCGAGCCGATGCGAGCTCTGAAAAGTTTTGCGATATAAATCATGATACAACAAACATCAGGTACAATAGGATAGTCTCAAAAACATTTATGTAACACGTAGCAGCTTTGACATTAATACATCACATTATAAGACTGCACCGAGAAGTACTTTACGTGACCGTTTTTAAACCAAGTATTAGTGAACTAAGAGGCGAGACAGTTGTCACAAAGCCTGAATGTGGCCACATTATTGCTGAGCATCATTATACCGCTTTAAATCAAACACAATAGGTTTCTGTACAAGCGGCATTCTGAACGTACGGGTTTGACAATTTCATGCGCTATAATGAAGGAGAAAGAGTTTTGGTCAAATAAAATATTTGCCTAAGGACGCACAATATAAGAGAACGCTGCGATTTGTCCACGGTTTCTGGTTTCCCTTTGTACCAAACAGCCAGTAGTAAATGGCTGTCTTCACTTGTGCTAAGGCTTTGTTTTTACCTCTGCATTTTTCTGCAGTTTCTATTTAGCAAGAACTCGACCCTCGGATTGGAGCGCTTTCCATTAGCACCGCCTACATTACACATTGTTTATAGGGTTGGGAAGGTTAAGGGATTTGCCCAGAATCACAGGATGTAGAGGCGACATAGACGCTTAAACCTTGCTCCCCAGTTGCAAAGTTCGCAGTTCTGGCCCTAGCGCAACACCCAGGCACAGGAAGGGAGGTAGGCACAAGGAACATGAAAGCTGGGTCATCATGGGCTCGAAGTACCAACAGGACCTCGAGCTGAGCGAGACCCCGGCTTCAGGCCTGAGCCTGGCTCGAGCTTTCACTGGCTTGTCAACCTCTAGAATCTACCACAGCACCGTGTGTAGTTCCTAGAGTGACATATATGTATGTACTGAAGCAAAGAGGTGTGTGCCAGTGGGTTCCGAGGGTGTGCATCAGTGGTGTCGAACTTGCACTGCAGTGGCAGATGCTGTGAACCAGTGGTACAGAAGTTGTGCAGTGAGGGGTGCACAGCATTGATGCAGTCAGGTGTGCATAGAGGGTGTGCAGGAGTGGCGCAAAGGGAGGGTACAGCTGTTGTCCAAAGGAGCACACACTATTGGTGCAGAAGACTGCAGGTGTGCTGCAGAGGAGTGTGGGGAAGAGGAGATTTGTGTAGAGTGCTTTGAATTTGAATCAGTGTAAACTACATTAGCTGCACATATCATTGAGATATTGTATGCACAAATTATGCTGTCAGCAAATATAAATAGAAGACTTTGAAATGCTCCCTATCTAAGCTGATCTATTATTCATAACTTCCTTCCGGCCTTGGGATCTCACTGGACTGAAAAGCAGAAGAAGTTTTCCAGACCCAAGACCAGAAGAGAAGAGGACTGGCTTATTATACACGATCCATAAACAAAAAGAAAAACGGGAGAGGTGAGATTCACTATGAACAGACTACCTGTACACGATTTAGAAACAAGCACACAAGAGCAGAGGTTCAGTTTGCACAGACTACCTATACATGATTCAGAAACAGGCACAGGAGAGCCGAGGTTCAGTATGAACAGACTTCAAATACATGATTCTGAAACAAGCACACGAGAGCGGAGATTCAGTGTGCAGACTAACTGCACCAGAGAGCCGAGGTTTAGTATTCACAGACTTCATAAACAAGATTGAGAAACAATCACCAGGGAGCCAAGATTCAGTATGCACAGACCACCTTAACAAGAATCAGAAACAAGCGCTGGGAGCAGCAGTATGGTTCAGTATGCACAGACTTCAAATACATGATTCTGAAACAAGCAGAGGAGAGCGGAGGTTCAGCATGAACGGACTACCTGTACACGATTCAGAAACAAGCACACACGAGCAGAGGTTCAGATAGCACAGACCACCTAACAGAATTCAGAAACTACCTGAAAAACGAAACAGAAACAGGCACAGGAGAGTTGCGGTTCAGCACGCACTGACTACCTGTAAACGAAACAGGCACAGGAGAGCTGAGGTTCAGCACGCACTGACTACCTGTAAACGAAACAGGAACAGGCACAGGAGAGCTGAGGTTCAGCATGCACTGACTACCTGTAAACGAAACAGAAACAGGCACAGGAGAGCTGAGGTTCAGCACGCACTGACTACCTGTAAACGAAACAGGAACAGGCACAGGAGAGCTGAGGTTCAGCACGCACTGACTACCTGTAAACGAAACAGGAACAGGCACAGGAGAGCTGAGGTTCAGCACGCACTGACTACCTGTAAACGAAACAGGAACAGGCACAGGAGAGCTGAGGTTCAGCACGCACTGACTACCTGTAAACGAAACAGGAACAGGCACAGGAGAGCTGAGGTTCAGCACGCACTGACTACCTGTATACCTGTAAACGAAACAGGAACAGGCACAGGAGAGCTGAGGTTCAGCACGCACTGACTACCTGTAAACGAAACAGGAACAGGCACAGGAGAGCTGAGGTTCAGCACGCACTGACTACCTGTAAACGAAACAGGAACAAGCACAGGAGAGCTGAGGTTCAGCACGCACTGACTACCTGTAAACGAAACAGGAACAGGCACAGGAGAGCTGAGGTTCAGCGCGCACTGACTACCTGTAAACGAAACAGGCACAGGAGAGCTGAGGTTCAGCATGCACAGACTACCTGTAAACAAAACAGGAACAGGCACAGGAGAGCTGATGTTCAGCACGCACTGACTACCTGTAAACGAAACAGGCACAGGAGAGCTGAGGTTCAGCACGCACTGACTACCTGTAAACGAAACAGGAACAGGCACAGGAGAGCTGAGGTTCAGCACGCACTGACTACCTGTAAACGAAACAGGAACAGGCACAGGAGAGCTGAGGTTCAGCATGCACTGACTACCTGTAAACGAAACAGAAACAGGCACAGGAGAGCTGAGGTTCAGCACGCACTGACTACCTGTAAACGAAACAGGAACAGGCACAGGAGAGCTGAGGTTCAGCACGTACTGACTACCTGTAAACGAAACAGGAACAGGCACAGGAGAGCTGAGGTTCAGCACGCACTGACTACCTGTAAACGAAACAGGAACAGGCACAGGAGAGCTGAGTTTCAGCACGCACTGACTACCTGTAAACGAAACAGGAACAGGCACAGGAGAGCTGAGGTTCAGCACGCACTGACTACCTGTATACCTGTAAACGAAACAGGAACAGGCACAGGAGAGCTGAGGTTCAGCACGCACTGACTACCTGTAAACGAAACAGGAACAGGCACAGGAGAGCTGAGGTTCAGCACGCACTGACTACCTGTAAACGAAACAGGAACAAGCACAGGAGAGCTGAGGTTCAGCACGCACTGACTACCTGTAAACGAAACAGGAACAGGCACAGGAGAGCTGAGGTTCAGCACGCACTGACTACCTGTAAACGAAACAAACAGGAGAGCTGAGGTTCAGCATGCACAGACTACCTGTAAACAAAACAGGAACAGGCACAGGAGAGCTGATGTTCAGCACGCACTGACTACCTGTAAACGAAACAGGCACAGGAGAGCTGAGGTTCAGCACGCACTGACTACCTGTAAACGAAACAGGAACAGGCACAGGAGAGCTGAGGTTCAGCACGCACTGACTACCTGTAAACGAAACAGGAACAGGAACAGGCACAGGAGAGCTGAGGTTCAGCATGCACTGATTACCTGTAAACGAAACAGAAACAGGCACAGGAGAGCTGAGGTTCAGCACGCACTGACTACCTGTAAACGAAACAGGAACAGGCACAGGAGAGCTGAGGTTCAGCACGCACTGACTACCTGTAAACGAAACAGGAACAGGCACAGGAGAGCTGAGGTTCAGCACGCACTGACTACCTGTAAACGAAACAGGAACAGGCACAGGAGAGCTGAGGTTCAGCACGCACTGACTACCTGTAAACGAAACAGGAACAGGCACAGGAGAGCTGAGGTTCAGCACGCACTGACTACCTGTAAACGAAACAGGAACAGGCACAGGAGAGCTGAGGTTCAGCACGCACTGACTACCTGTAAACGAAACAGGAACAAGCACAGGAGAGCTGAGGTTCAGCACGCACTGACTACCTGTAAACGAAACAGGAACAGGCACAGGAGAGCTGATGTTCAGCACGCACTGACTACCTGTAAACGAAACAGGCACAGGAGAGCTGAGGTTCAGCACGCACTGACTACCTGTAAACAAAACAGGAACAGGCGCTGACTTCATATACATGATTCAGAACCAAGCACTGGAGAGCTGAAATTCCGTATGCACAGACTAACTGCACCAAAGAGCCGAGGTTTAGTATGCACAGAATACCTGTGCACGATTCAGAAACAAGCACATAAGAGCGGAGGTTCAGTATGCACAGACTAACTGCACGAGGGATCCGAGGTTTAGTATGCACAGACCACCTTAACACGATTCAGAAACAAGCTCTGGGGAGCAGAGGGTTTAAGTATGCACAGACTTCCTGTATATGATTCAGAAACGAGCACAGGAGAGCACAGACAACCTGTACAGGATTCAATAACAAATAAATGAGAGTTGAGATTCAGTATGCATAAGCTACCTACTTGCATTGGAGAGCCGGGGTGCAGAATGCATAGACTTGCTGTACACTATCCAGAAACAAGCACCGGAGAGCGGAGTTCAGTGTGCGCCAGCTCAGACTACCTGAAGCTGTAACTAGGCTTCAATCACTCTGTTCTGGCACACACAGGGTCAGGCTGGACGTGCCCTTGCACACAAGAAAGCTGGCGGATCTGTTCCACTTGACTACCACACTACCTACCACTCAAAGTGCAAAAAACAAACACTACTATATTTTTACTCTGTACCTCAAAAGTACTAAGGGTCAAGTAACCCCCGCAGTGGGCCTACCTTGTTGACTTGTAGCTGTAGGTAACTACGCCCATCTCATTTCACCAAACGTACACACCCACAAACGCCAAACCCCAAGTATAAGTGGGCGCTACTGTACAGCTCGTGGCATACAGGGCCATCTCCCACACTCAACAGCACAACACAACCAAATGACCAAATATATTTTCCGTGTGCAAGGCAAGTCTGTCAAACCACACAGCAGAGAACCACATCTCCCATTATGTCACTGTCCCAATGACAGGATCTGATAGCAAACATACTCGAATGATCTTGTGCAGTAGGTCCTCTCGCTTGAAGGGCAGCTGCGGTGTCAGCACGCCATTCCTGATCTCCTAATACAAAGCGTCAGAGGTAAGGCAATTATTTAACCCGTAGCAGGTTGATACTGGACTAGAAGGTGAAGTGCAAGGGGCAGGGCATGTTCAGCAAGTCTGTGTCACATGGACACGGTGCCATTTTTAGATTGCCTGGCCAGCTTCTGTCCAAGAGGACAGCACATTACATCTCCCAGGCATGGACATTGACCAGATTCAATTTTCCTTCTCATACAAAAGTACGTTTCTGAGCCCAGCAGAACTATTAGAGATTTGCTGCACCACTTTGGCCAGTGTTTTAACATAGTTTTCTTAGATTTGTTTTTGTTCAGGATTGTATTTTGTGTGGCGCTAGGGTTGACACATAATAGAGGGTTGTCTAGCTCTCTTAATGGTCTATCTAGTCACTAAGGATGTGGAACAACATCCCCATTGACATCAGAACTGCTACCTCTAGTTACAATATAGCACAAAATGCTAATTTCATTGAAAGCAACCCTACGGGGCACTACACCTTACCCGCCAAGCTGTGAGCGATCCTTAATCGTGACTCTGGGATCATGCCCACTATCCAGTCCTCTAAACATAGGAACATACTCCATGATCGGGATATAGCAAGGACATTGCCCGTGGGTAGGCAGAAAGCATTAGTTTGTTGATACAAGGCCAAGTCCACTTCCATGTAGGTGGACACGCTGAAAACGAACAGCCTACTGTGAAACAAAGATGTCGTTTTACTGCAAAAACAATCTTCCTTACGGCTCCAGTAGAAACTAAATGCACAGAGATTAGCACTGCTCCCTACAGAGCAGCACTGACACAACTAAAATGGCCAGACTGAACTGTTTGGTTCTGGGAGGCACAGAGAACACGCACGGGCTAACAATGGGGCTGGTGAAAGGGAGGAACTTGCCACTGATTGTCTTTTTAAAAAAAAATGTATTGACTAAAATAAGAAGGTACCAAGGATACATATCACATAAGGAAGATAAGTATCATGTCAAAAAATACTTCGGGTAAGTTAATACCTTATGTAAAAGATTGAGAGAAAAAAGATTAGGGTACCAATTAGTTATTTATATATATTTTTTAAAAACAGGAAAGAAAGAAGTGGAAGAGAAGGAAAGAAAAGGAGGAAAGAAAGAGGGAAAGGGAATAGTCAAATAGTTATTATAGTAGAGATGAATGTGCAGATAGGAAATTAGTAAAAGGTAACCATACGAATTCAGAATTGATTTTGAGACAATGATGAAGATGAAACAGTAGAAATTCTATGTTCATTGCAAATACAATTCCACCATGTTAGCATACATATTTTTCCAACCATAGAATCCGCCATCTGCATTTTCCCAACAGCCATGAAAAGCAGGAAGCAGAATTGTGTTTTAGTAGAGGGCTGAAGCAGATCGCTCCAGCTTCCACCCTGCCTCCACCAGGGGGCAGCAAAGGAGCACCGAGCGGCCATGGCCTGTGTGGTTCAGCATCTCTTGCGATAGCTGCTGATGCATGGCTAACACACCAGGAGACATTGATTTATGTGCAACTTTCCGTTTCATCAGTGAGTATTCGTCTGCTGGGCAAGGGGCTCGGATTTAGGAGAAAAATATATTTTAACAGCACTGTATATGTAAATGACCCACGGGACATCACGTCGGTAATGCTGTAACCTTTAGCTGTGGTGCTGTCCGACTTAACAATAAAAAATGAGCTTGTTTAAGTGTTGACCTTTTGTTCTTTGTTCGTGGAGATATACAACAAGCCAGAGAGGCCGCACAGTTCTTTGGGGTTCAGCCAGTCTCTTGCCACATGCCGGGGTTATTTATATATTTCATGTCTTGTATAGCGCTTGCTCCTGACCTGCACCACTTCGAACAGCGAACCAGTATACAGAATGAAGCCCACACTAACCATTAAACAAACTGTAATCAACTGCATTTTATACATAAATCAACTCCACCGCTCAACATATCTTACCCAGGGCTGCAATCTGTCCAGCAGAGTCCCGAACAACAAACATTGTGCACGCTATGGACACACACCCCACATTTTTCATGCTCCACTCCAAGATCTCCCCACCCCCCCTCCCCACCCCTCAAGCCAGCACCTTCTCCTTCGATTTGGCCGAGAGCTATTTAAGCAACCCAGCGGGTAGCAGAAGATTCATTTAACTTTTATAAGATGCGCAAGATACTCCAATGCGGTCTTGACATCAGGCTTTCCAGGAGCATATTTTTTCTATTTTTATATACACTGATTGCCATATGCATAACAAATATTTTATAGCACGCATGAACAAAACCAGTAGAGATGGCCTTTTACAACCAATGCCTTTGTTGTGAGAAGTCTGAAGATATGCGATGTGTCAAGTTTGGTAAGACTGTGCATCTAAAGAAGGTCCTTTTGAGCGGCTGGCAGCGGGGAGGGGATTGAATAAACATGGTATCTGAACTACACGTTACCCACCTGAACAGGTAACGGACACTGGCGGGGGAGGGGACAGAATAAACATGGGGTCTGAACTACACGTTACCTACCTGAGAAGGTGGCGGACACTGGAGGGGGAGGGGATAGAATAAACATGGGGTCTGTCAAGAATCTGGTTGCTCTAAACTGCCCCTTACCCTAACTGACTCAGTCAAGTCTCTAGGCATCACCCTTGACAAGAACTTATCAATGGAGGCCCACATCAAAAACTCGGCAAAAAGTGCTCTTTTCGCTCTAAAACACCTCAAGAAACTGAAACCTTTTCTACCTCATGATGACCTCAAGACAGTGGTCCAATCCCTAGTTCTCTCCAAAATAGACTACGGAAACGCCAACCTTACAGGGACTCCTAAAGCACACCTAGCCCCTCTAAGAGCAGTGCTGAACATGTCAGCTCGACTTCTATCTGGAGTTAAAAGATTTGAACACCACTCCAGCTCTCAACAGCCTCAATTGGCTTCCCATGGAAGGGAGATGTATCTACAAATTGGCCTGCATCACACACAAAACCCTTCACTCTCCTACCTCCAATACTTAAACAACAAACTGATTAGAGCAGGCCAATCCAGAACACTAAGAAGCACCAACTCACTCCTCCTTAATCCTCGAAAAGTGAAAAAGAAAAGTACCCAATACCGAACGTTCTCTAGCAACGCTCCCAGGATATGGAACGCTCTCTCTGGAGTCCTCAGATGCAACCCCTCCTTCTCCTGTTTCAAAAGGGACCTGAAACTCTTTCTCCTAAACAAATACTTTCATGACCAACGTCAACTAACCCAGTCTTCCTTATCCAAGTTGTCTCCCCTCTCCCTGGACTCTCATGGATTGTGGGTGACCGGACAATGTCGTTCTCGCTCTTTCTTTTGCTCTCTCCCCCTCCGCTGTACTGCATATTAATTCATTCCCTTGTTTTATTTGGATCTATGGTTTGCTTCCTTACTGTAGGCCTACTATGTAATTGTAATGTCCTCCTGCTGTGTACTGTGTGTATGGAAAGTGCTCGGATACCTACGGGTTGAGCTAGCACTATATAAAACTTTAAAAATAAAATAAATGAAATAAAACTCGACACATTACCCATTTGAGCAGGTGGCGGACATTGGAGGGGGAGGGGATTGAATAAACATGGGGTCTGAACTACGTGTTAACCACCTGAAAGTCAATGGGTCGCACACCACTCCACCCACCAGCGGGTGTACCCCAGGAGCATCATGGTAAATGCAGTTCTTCAAAGCGAGTGCGCTTGTCGCAGAATTCGAAGTGTATAAGCAAAGTTGCAGCACCAACTCTGGACACCGGTGTTTCAGGATTATTTTCCTTTATCAGCAGAGTATAGGTAGTGTTCAGGGGTTTGCTGTGCAGGCTGCCAAATATTATCAGGTCCGGTACCACTCACGGCGCCTAGGTGCGTTATCCGAGCTCGTCAGCCCAATGGCTCGAGGGAGCCATATTTAAATGAAAGTCAATGGGTCGCACACCACTCCACCCACCAGCGGGTGTACCCCAGGAGCATCATGGTAAATGCAGTTCTTCAAAGCGAGTGCGCTTGTCGCAGAATTCGAAGTGTATAAGCAAAGTTGCAGCACCAACTCTGGACACCGGTGTTTCAGGATTATTTTCCTTTATCAGCAGAGTATAGGTAGTGTTCAGGGGTTTGCTGTGCAGGCTGCCAAATATTATCAGGTCTGGTACCACTCACGGCGCCTAGGTGCGTTATCCGAGCTCGTCAGCCCAATGGCTCGAGGGAGCCATATTTAAATGAAAGTCAATGGGTCGCACACCACTCCACCCACCAGCGGGTGTACCCCAGGAGCATCATGGTAAATGCAGTTCTTCAAAGCGAGTGCACTTGTCGCAGAATTCGAAGTGTATAAGCAAAGTTGCAGCACCAACTCTGGACACCGGTGTATCAGGATTATTTTCCTTTATCAGCAGAGTATAGGTAGTGTTCAGGGGTTTGCTGTGCAGGCTGCCAAATATTATCTGCTCCGGTACCACTCACGGCGCGTAGGTGCGTTATCCGAGCTCGTCAGCCCAATGGCTCGAGGGAGCCATATTTAAATGAAAGTCAATGGGTCGCAGACCACTCCACCCACCAGCGGGTGTACCCCAGGAGCATCATGGTAAATGCAGTTCTTCAAAGCGAGTGCGCTTGTCGCAGAATTCGAAGTGTATAAGCAAAGTTGCAGCACCAACTCTGGACACCGGTGTTTCAGGATTATTTTCCTTTATCAGCAGAGTATAGGTAGTGTTCAGGGGTTTGCTGTGCAGGCTGCCAAATATTATCAGGTCCGGTACCACTCACGGCGCGTAGGTGCGTTATCCGAGCTCGTCAGCCCAATGGCTCGAGGGAGCCATATTTAAATGAAAGTCAATGGGTCGCACACCACTCCACCCACCAGCGGGTGTACCCCAGGAGCATCATGGTAAATGCAGTTCTTCAAAGCGAGTGCGCTTGTCGCAGAATTCGAAGTGTATAAGCAAAGTTGCAGCACCAACTCTGGACCCTTGAGCCTTCGAGCTGACGAGCTCAGGTTAACGCCCTACGCGCCTGGAGAGGTATCATACCTGATAACACTTTGGCAGCCTGCACAGCAACCCCTGACACTCATCCTACACTCTGCTGATGAAGGACAAATATCCAGAAACACCGGTGTCCAGAGTTGGCCTGCAACCATGCATCACACTTCGGAACTTTGTTAAGCGCACCCGCTTTGAGAAAACAACATCTACCGTGATGCTCCTGGGGTACACACGCTGTAATGGTGGAGTAGCATGCGACCTATGAACTTTGTACGTAACTACGGCTCCCTTGAGCCTTCGAGCTGACGAGCTCAGGTTAACGCCCTACGCGCCTGGAGAGGCACCATACCTGATAACACTTTGGCAGCCTGCACAGCAACCCCTGACACTCATCCTACACTCTGCTGATGAAGGACAAAAATCCAGAAACACCGGTGTCCAGAGTTGGCCTGCAACCATGCATCACACTTCGGAACTTTGTTAAGCGCACCCGCTTTGAGAAAACAACATCTACCGTGATGCTCCTGGGGTACACACGCTGTAATGGTGGAGTAGCGTGCGACCTATGAACTTTGTACGTAACTACGGCTCCCTTGAGCCTTCGAGCTGACGAGCTCAGGTTAACGCCCTACGCGCCTGGAGAGGTACCATACCTGATAACACTTTGGCAGCCTGCACAGCAACCCCTGACACTCATCCTACACTCTGCTGATGAAGGACAAAAATCCAGAAACACCGGTGTCCAGAGTTGGCCTGCAACCATGCATCACACTTCGGAACTTTGTTAAGCGCACCCGCTTTGAGAAAACAACATCTACCGTGATGCTCCTGGGGTACACACGCTGTAATGGTGGAGTAGCGTGCGACCTATGAACTTTGTACGTAACTACGGCTCCCTTGAGCCTTCGAGCTGACGAGCTCAGGTTAACGCCCTACGCGCCTGGAGAGGTACCATACCTGATAACACTTTGGCAGCCTGCACAGCAACCCCTGACACTCATCCTACACTCTGCTGATGAAGGACAAAAATCCAGAAACACCGGTGTCCAGGGTTGGCCTGCAACCATGCATCACACTTCGGAACTTTGTTAAGCGCACCCGCTTTGAGAAAACAACATCTACCGTGATGCTCCTGGGGTACACACGCTGTAATGGTGGAGTAGCGTGCGACCTATGAACTTTGTGTGTTAACCACCTGAACAGGTAATGGAACACTGGCGGAAGAGGGGATAGAATAAACACGGGGTCTGAACTACACGTTACCCAACTGAGCAGGTAGCAGACACTGGTGGGGGAGGGGATTAAATAAACATGGGGTCTGAACTACACATTACTCACCTGAGCAGGTAGCGGACACTAGCGGGGGAGGGGATAATATAAACATGGGGTCTGAACGACACATTACCCACCTGGAGCAGGTAGCGGACACTAGCGGGGGAGGGGATAATATAAACATGGGGTCTGAACTACACATTACTCACCTGAGCAGGTAGCGGACACTAGCGGGGGAGGGGATAATATAAACATGGGGTCTGAACGACACATTACCCACCTAAGCAGGTAGCGGACATTGGTAGGAAACCAGCGAAGACCCTTAAAGTGTAGGTCTGCTGTACCTTCAATGGGGCGCTTCAAGCACTAGGGACCAGGCTGATGTACTCTGAAAGGTACGGTGCTTGACTTACCACCAGTTACACTTTACCTTAAAGGGACAGCACAATACCTCTTAGCAGAGTTACTGTACTTTCATTGGGACCACGTGGAGCTGTGATACAATTAGTAAGGCAGTACCAGCACTTCCCAGCAGCACAGACACCTGTAAAGGGACACTTCTGCTTCTTCCAAGCAGTAGCATCAGGTTTTAAAGGGACCGTTTCAGTGCTTCTCACCAGAACTAGTGTACGTTTTAAGAGATTTCCAACTTCCCTAGGTAGCACTGCTAAGCTCTAAATGCCATAGGATTGCTGCTTCCTAAAAGGAATGCTCTACATGTAACGGAAACAATGGTTCTCTTTGCATATTAAATATCCTGGTCCCTTGTGAATAGGGTTGCCCTTGTTCACTCAACACGGCTACTTTTAATGGAGCATTTTAAAAACTTCTCAGCACAGGTTTCTCTATTTTTTTTAGCAGAGTTGCTCGGAGTTTCTAAGTAGTCACAGCATATTCGCTACAGAACAGCGAATGAGCATCTCAGTAGGACTGTTATTCTTTTACATTAGCAAGAGACCAGGATTGCTTTACTTTTAATAGTACAACCTGAATGGACATCGGTGTACCCTCCTGACACAATGTGCTATGGGCAATCATGCTCTGTAGTGTACCGGGAGCATCAATGCTTCATCCAGGAAGGTACTACAGGCAACAGCAAGACAATCTCAATTCCACGACCGGTTAGAGCAGGGTTCTTCAATCTGTGGGGCGCGCCCCCCTGGGGGGGCGCAGCGCCATCCCAGGGGGGGGCGCGGGCTCCACTTCGATCTTCCCTTTGTGCCCGGTTCTTTGTCTGGGTGATTCTCCCAGGAGGGGGCCAATTCACGAGTCGACACCTTCGGCTGCGTGCGAGGCAGGGGTCTCCTCTGCTAAAAACGAAAGCAAACAAACAGACACGCTTTCAGTTTTAGCAGAGGAGACCCCTTGCCTCCCACTGCAGCTGAAGCTGTCAGCTCTGTGAATTAACCCCCTCCTGGGAGAGTTAGCTCTTCCCAGAAGGGAGAAAAGGTTTCGCAGAGGTTTTGAGGCACGGGCAGGGTGGGCTCTGGTCCAGGGCCCCAGCCTTTCAAGGAGGGTGGGAGTGAGGGGGAGTTGGGGGGGGGGGGGGGCGGGAGTCCTTCAGTTATTTTGGGAAGGGAGGGAGAGGTTGCAATCCGGGTCGGGACAGTGGGCTCTGGTCTGTGGTCCTCAACTCATGAGGATCTTTGTGTGGGTACCCGGTGTTCAGGGATGTTGGTCTGCAGATTCGAATTTGAATCATAAAAGGTGTGAGGGTGGAGTGGTGGATGTATGGGTGGGGGGTGGATGGATGAGTGAGGGGATGGATGGTGAGTGAAGGGGTGAATGGATGGTGGGAGAGAGGATGGATGCATGAGTGGAGGGATGGATGGGAGTGGATGATGTGTGTATGGTTGGAAGGGTAGATGGATGGGTGGAGGGGTGGATGGATCAGTGAAATGGTGGATGGATCGATGGGGGGTGGATGGTGGACGAGTCGGTGGGGGGGATGGATGAGAGAGGTGATGGATGGATTGATGGGTGAAGGGATAAATGAATGGATGGATGGATGAGTGAAGGGGTGGATGTGGGGATGGATGGGTGATTGAGGAGGGTGGATGGATGGAAGAGTGAAGGGGTGGATGAGTGGGCAATGGATGGATTCATGAGTGGATGGATGAGTGGGTGGATGGGTGAAGGGGGGATGGAGGGATGGGTGGCTGGGTGAGGGGGGAATGGAGAGAGAGGGGGAGGATGGATGGATGGATGAGTGATGACATGGATGAATGATTGGCAGAGTGGATGGGCAGGTGTGTGCATGGATGGGTGAGGAGAGGAGCATGGAGATGAATGGGTCAGAGAGTGCATGCATGAGTGGGGGGGAGGGTGGAGAGCGGGATGGATGGGTGGATGGATGAGTGGGGGGTTGAGTGGGTGGACGGATGAGTGACTGGGTGGATGGATGAGTGGATGGGTGGATGGATGGGTGGGGGATGGCTGGATGGGTGAGAGGGTGGGTGGTTGGGTGGATGAGTGGATGGATGGATGGGTGGAGGAGTGGATTGATGGGTGGAAGAGTGGATGGATGAGTGGAGGAGTGGATGGATGAGTGGGAGGATAGCTTGGGTGAATGGTTGGATGGATGAGTGGATGGATGGATGGGTGGAAGAGTGGATGGATGGATGGAAGAGTGGATGGATGAGTGGAGGAGTGGATGGATGAGTGGAGGAGTGGATGGATGAGTGGGAGGATAGCTTGGGTGAATGGTTGGATGGATGAGTGGGTGGATGGATGGATGGGTGGAAGAGTGGATGGATTGTTGTAACCGTTCCCTACCATAGGTTTTTGCTAACCAAATTCAGGTTCAACCTGATACACTACCATCTTGGTTCTTATAAGGGATGGCAGAAGCCAGACGAAGCCCCACCCTGTAGATGCGACGACTTCTCGGTGCAGGACACACTGCACTTCGTCATGTTTTGCAGCTTTTTTCAGGAGCAGAGGAAAAAATACCTACTCCCTGTCCTGAAAGAAGTGGGCTTCACTCAGGTTCGTCCAGCCTTGCTTTATTTACAGCTTTTGTCAAATCCCCGCACTACCTTTTGCATCGCGAATTTCTTAGTTGCCGCAGCTAGGGCAAAAGCTGTCGGTCAAAACTCGCCTTAGTAATTTTTAAGGGTTTTTTATCAGAATTACTTTTGCCTCTTATGAATGAACTTGTATAGTCTTAACATTTGTATAGTATTTAACTTTTATCTGTAGTTTTAATGACTTTTATGAAAATGCTGGGCTATGTATGTATGGGCATATGTATCCTATGTTATGTTTTATTGTTTATTGTTTATGTTTCTTTGTATGACTTGTAATAAGTCGAATAAAGATATCCTGACTGACTGAGTGGATGGATTGGTGAGGGGATAGATTGGGTGAAGGGATGGATGGATGATGGATGGAGGGATGAAGAGGTGAGATGATGGATGGAGGGATGGAAGGTGGATGGGTTTGCAAGTGGTTGAAGGGGTTTGGATGTGGATGGGGCTCAGATGGAGGGACGGAATGAATGGTGGGGGAGTTGGTGGATGACAAGGTGTACATGATGGATGGGGAGGGTTGTGATGACTTCCTTTGCTTTCTTGGTGCCATGAGAGCTGTGGTTCAGAGTGGAAGGTATTTGAATTGTTTGGCTGCTCCCTTGCCTATGTGTTACTGTTCTGTATTCTATATGTGCTCATGTGTGGGATCTATGCATCATGCGTGTGACATTTTGCGTGACGTCCAGCTGCTACTTGAATGCGGGGCCCCCATGGGCAAGGTCGGGTTCCATGTTTTGGGTTCCGCTTGGTGAAGCACCCATGGTGTGTTCCCTATAGTGGGTTCATCACGGCGGTCCTCCCTTTGGTTCACTTGTGCATGGTGCTTTACATCCTACAATGTATTTGTTGGGGAGTTTGTGAGATTGGGTTCTCAGCACTTGCAGTGTTGAAGACTAGGTACCGTTCAGGACTGGATGTGGAGCACAGCCTGAGGATGGCAGTGGCAGGGATTCACCCACAGATTGAGAGTCTAGGTGTGGCTGGGCACCGGCACACCCGTCACATTCATGTTGGTGGTGTTGTTGTTTATCTGTGTCCTGTGTAAGGCAGGGCATCCTAGTGGGGAGAATTTGCGCACATTTTGTCTTGGAGGATTGTGTTTTGAGCTGTCTGGTACGCCTCTGTCGTTTCGTCACACCCACTCATAGGCCTGCAGTTTGCTAGGCACTCTTGTTGTATTGAGCATTGTTTGCCGGATATGGCCCGTGGTGTGCGCGTGGCAGTCGATCATGTGGTGTGCCGGATTCCCGAGGTTTCTGTCGGGTGGTGGGGGGGCCCAACATCTGGGGGAATTCAGCTGGGGGGGCTCAACCTGGAAAAGTTTGAAGACCTCTGGGTTAGAGTATCTTTCTGTGCACTTGCCTTGTACTTCCAGTTGTAGTTAAGCTTTGATAGCTCCATGACTACTGGTAGCAGAAGACAGAGAGAACAAAGATTAGATAAGCCCCCTGCTCACATCAGTCAGCCACAGTGCAGAAAAGGGTATAAAAGGCAGGACACGTCCCAAATGTGATACACGAATAAATCTCGTCCAGTCTTGATGTGGCTTGTGCATCGTGTCCTTTTATACACTTCCATTCTGGCACTGGCAGGTGTATGTGGATTACAAATGCACGGGCGCAGGTATCAACACTCAAATAGATAATAGAATACAGAGAATATCTTTGCACATTTAAACAGCACCTGCAGAGCGCGTGCGTGTGTTTGTGTGTACCTTGACTGCCCTGTCCCCCCCACCCCATAAGAAGTGCGAGAGTGGAGGAGTGATAAAGGAGTGACAGAGGAAGGGTCGGCGCTCCACTGCGAGCAGGGAGGTAAACAGGGCAGCTCTCCCCTGTGGCTTGCTCTCTAGTAGTAACCGTTGTATCTGCAGTTTAGGCCCCAAGCAGCGCCCCTGCCCCCAATGCGTAGGACTGGCCCTGACAACAACAATGTCCACCTGCAGTCTTCCAAGACCAGAAAGAATGAAGTGTTTCAGGATTCCCATCTTTACTACGTTAAGGCAGAAGGAGAAATGTCTAGGCGAGCGCCGCTGTGGTCATCTCACAAGACCCTCCCCACAAAGGCTACACTACAACTCCTCATCCTTCCAAGCAAGTTTCACTGTGAGTAATGTCCTACCAGGACGCTAATGCAGCCGGGGCCTCGTCAGGGGCGCGTAGCCTCGATAAACACAGAGAAGTATGTAAATTCGCATTATGTAGTTCAATGTACAGCACTTTACACCTTCAGGGGTATCTCCAACACACCATACAGCTGGGGGTGGATAGCTGTTCCACGGCGAGGTACTACGGAGACCTACACGGCACAACACGGTCGAAAGAAGGCCCCAGCACTCCTTTCTTGTGGTGCTGGCAAGTTTACAGACTAGGACACCATGAATGCAAAGTTCACCGATGACTTCAGACAGCAGTACTCCCACGACAAAAATATTCCTCGTTGGCCTATTTCTGTTCTAAATGATGCCTGTGCATCTATTGGAACACACTTTTTTACCATATTGTATTTAATGTTAATTCAAAACAAAACTTTAAAAGAGAACATACGTTTCTCCAAGGATTGCAGATACAGTTCAAAAAATAATTGGATCTTTTTGTTTAAAAACTCTTGATTTAGGAAATCCAAATATTACTGATCGCAACCAATCAAATGCTGGGCTAGCACTAAAGAACACTCCCTGCAATATTTTACATCTTTTTTTCCTCTGTTGGCAACTTTGCGAAATATGGAATGAAGACATTTGAAGACTTTTAATTAACAAATGTACAGAAGTTAAAAAAGGCAGCCTGTTTCTCTGTTTCGCGGACCTGAGTAGCGCGTTTGACCTGGTTGACCACTCTAAACTATGGCAGGTTCTGATAGAGTCAGGAGCACCCAAGGAGATTGTTCATTTCCTGGCCAGGCTCTGCAAGGTGCGCTATGGTCCCCTAGGCGAATGCACTCCTTTCTTTAAAGTTTCAAGAGGCATTCGCCAGGGCTGTGTACTGGCCCCCCTTTTATTTTCTCTTTTTATTAACCAAATTGATCCCATTCGGTGCCAGATCCCCGCAGATGCACCATTGATTGGAGGGAAACCGATTCCAATTTTATTGTATGCGGATGACGCTGTGTTATTGTCTCGCACACAGATAGGTTTACAGCGTCTTATCGACAGATTTATGTTGTTTATTGAAAGTAGGAGACTACTAGTAAATAAATCTAAAACTTTTGTAATGTCCTGTGGGATGAAAGCTAAGAAAGCTAATTCTAGCTTCTTCATAGAAAAGGTTAAGATGACACAAGTTAAAACCTTTTGCTATCTAGGAATTACTTATGCAAGCGACGGGACATGGCAACCCGAGCTCGACAATATCAGTTTAAAAATGATGAGGTCCACTAATAGTATTTTTAAATTTTCATCTAAACTTGGGGTGAGGAGCATCAAAGATATGATGAACATTTATAATGTAGGATGTGTTACATCAGCGCTGTACGGTGCGGGGGTGTGGGGACATTGCGTTGGCCCAACTGTGCAGAGAGATGAAAACAAGTTCCTCAGAAAGTTGTTGTGCGTACCACCCTCAGCATCAGTAGAACTGATTCACGAAGAAGTCTGAATCGAATTTATCTCCGATTTAGCAGCACTACGTCCCCTGCTGCTATGGCGCTCAATCTGGGCCAAGACTGAAACACAATTTACCCAGGAGATAATCCTTGATGGTCTCACGTATCATGTGGCTTAAGTACATACACCACTGGTTCAATCTCCTATTTCAGTTTGACATATTTCTTGACCCCATATCTGTTGTATCGATCCCCAAAAACGACATAAAACAAAGGTTTTTAAATCACAAGAAGGAGTGCGGCGACAGGGTGTCCGGAACGTTACAATCTGTGATGTTCTACCGGGTTTGTAATCTAATTACCGGTTTCCAACCTTATCTTTCTAGTGTTACTCGTAATTCTCACCGGTTTGTTTTAACACGCTTAAGGTTGGGAATCGTACACCATCTTGTTGCATTCCCTGTAATGAAAGCCAGATCCGATACAGTATGCCCTTGTGATAACATCTCACGTCAGAGTTGCTGCCACTTTTTATTGTTTTGCAAATTTTATCATTCTTTTAGGATATTATATCTAGAACCCATCTTTTTAAAAAATAATGTTCGTTCTACAAAGAATGCTTTACAGCTACTATCCTCTTTAAAGGATCTGGATATTTGTTTTTTTGTAGCGTCATATATACTAAAATGTACAGCTGCCAGGAAAGCCATAGTTATTTGATACATTTGACCGTGTTTTAACTCTATGACTTCCTGTCTGTATATTTGTATGTATTATAAGTGAATTTAGTTTTTATCAGGCAAAAGACTGTATTGTCCAAATCCAAATTTTACTGGTCAAATTATGCTTTTAGATTGTAACATATTATGTCCATGATGGTTTTTAGATAGTTTTTAGATTTTGTGACCTTGATGAAATTTTAGAAATCAATGTTAAATATGTAAATCTGTCCTGCTTGTATGGTTTGTTTTACAAATCGAATAAAGCTTTTGAACTGAACTGGAATGAAGACAGAAAAAATATTTGATATCCTTAGTCTATGAGGATTTTGTTGGTGCTCTTGTAACATAACTGTTTCGATTTTGCTGCCATTTCAGGTCGGATTGTTAGCCAAGACTTCGTGATTTTCCAAAAAATGTGTATAATATACTTGAACTTTCACCCGCCCTCTTCATCCAAGAGTGTGTTGTGTCATTCACTGTTTTACTTCTGCTCACTACAGCATACAATATGGAGCAATTAGCCAGGTTACTCAGCCCCTGATTGGCTACCTTCACAATAAATGGCGGCATCGTGCTGTTTCAAAAGAGCACATCCACATTTAAAGTAGTTCCCTTCAGTGCCAAAGTCTACAATGGAAAAGTGTGCTTTCTCAGATCAAATTGATATTTTCGGCTTTAATCAACTTTTTTTTATATTTTGGTGAAGGCCTGCAGATCCCTTAACAAAGTTACATAAAAAAGCATGCCAAAACAAACTTTGACAAAACTGGCAGTCTGTGATACACCTACTGGCTTTGCCAATGCTTCTTCGGACGAGGCAAAGTTTGCCATTTCACAAGCTCATAGAATCTATGCTTGCATTCATAGCAACATGTTGAAAAAGTCCCCAGCTCCACTCACTTGGCTATGCCGAACAGGCCATTAGAAAGATAAGCCATGAATAACCCCATGTGAGGACACATGGCTAAACCATGATTTTCAAACAGTAAGTGATCAAGTGTTCTTAAATTACTTTTAATTCTAGAAATCAGGCATTGTTTAAGGTTAACCCTAAACCTGGAAGAAGAAAAGAAAGATGTTTCCCCACCACCTGTATAAAAATGGCACAATAATGTAAAGGCACACATCACAATGGTACAAAAGTACTTTTGCTCTGTTTTCCAGAGTTGTTCCCTAAGAGGCAGTAGATATTAGATGAAAGAGGTTTGGTATTTTTGTAAATTAAAAAGTATACAGTAAAACGCATTTCATTAAATTTTTATAGCAAGCATCTGCAATGCAATAGGTCTCGCATTTGAGAGAGTTTAAGATATTGGCATTGTAAATGACAATGCCTTTTATTTGCTTGTTTTGATAATTGACACATAAATAAAAGGCATTGTCATGAATAATGCCAATAGCTTAGACTCTTGTAAATGCGAGACCTATTCAAAGAAGCGGCCACCATTGTCCAAGGCTGCTTAGAAAGCAAAATAGAGCATGGTGCGCTGAATGTTGCAGGAAAGCATGTTGTGCATGCAGTAGCAGAAACTATTTAAAGAAAATAGTGCTTACAGACTAAAAAAAGACTCACAGTGTAACAACCGAAGTAAAAGGCCCAGTCCTCATGGGAGGTTATGAATGAAGACAAGGCGGTACTAAAGAGGGACTAACAAATCTATTAATGAATCAGAAGCCAGCATTTATGAATGACTGACACAAACCAATGACAAATATAGGCGGTGAGTGGGTGGAGCTTCTATTCCATACTCCAATACAGCATGGCTCGCAGAGCAGCGCATGCGCTGCCCAGGCTCCACCTAAAAAGTGCCCCTTCATAGACTAGCGTCTAAAGTTGTGTAGCCTCAGACCATGCCCGCAAAAAGTCATTTGGAGCTCTGAAGTCTCCCCTTGGTCAGCCTGCTAATTGATACGTGTTTTTAGATCAGGATAGTCTGGCATACAGATCAGCCCAGGAATAGGCCATAAGGACAAAGGGACCTAATTGGGTAAGGACAGTAAGCCACTAGTCTGACAAAGGACTTTCAACCTCCCAAATCTGTAGTTTAGCTAACAAAGGAGCAGCTGCTTGGAAAAACTCTTAGAAGCTGCAAAAGGAGGTATCCATGGAGCTGTAAACTGCCTTTACCCAACTATCAGCTTAGGCAGATGCCACAGTGGAGAAAGAGGGTGAAGAGTTCAACTGCTATTGGCCATAACAGTTTGAGATTTGCACCAACAAAATAGTCTGGGATCCCTACTAAGCACTTGTGAGGGTTTGCACACAGAAGTTCGGTGAATGCAACCAACACAATAAAAGTCGGTCTTGGTTTAATGGGTATAAAGGTATTACATCGTTCAACCTACTCACTGAAGGTAGCAGGCTCATGGGCTACGTGTATGTGGAAAAATGTAGAATGACTAGTCCTTTGGTGCCCTTTCATTGCCTGTTCTAACATTTCAAGAAGCTTTTTTTAGGCATACCCATTTTTAAATTCTCTCTTAAAATCCCCATTACAAGATTTGGATCTTCGAATAAATACTGTAAACTGCGGTTTTATAAATATACTTTAACTGCGATTACATTGTCAAAATAAGCAAACTGTGTAGTTTCTCTTTACACTGTTCTCAAGTGACCCCCATTTGGAGGCTCCACGCTGCATCTTGCACTCCTTTGTGGTCCAAATCTGATTGCCCTCCTATGGTCACGCTCAAAACTACTACTTTGGTCCCATGCCATTTTAGACCCCAGACGAGGCTCCAAAGTGCTTTTCCGCGAGTAGCACACTACTCCGGAGCCCAAAGAGAATATATCTACATTTCATTCACCCTTTCTTAAGATTACAATAAAGAAAATGATGAGGTGGGATGAATAGAATTATGTTACCTTGTTACACTCCCTGTTCATCACTTCCTTTCTTTTGGGTCAAGATGGTTTTGGGATATTACTCTAAATCTACCAGTCAAGCAGAATTAGAACCAGTTTATATTAAATTAAAGCATTTTGTTACCATAAAAGAAGCAACGCACTTTCGAGCATTTATTAATCATTCAGTGAAACAAAACGTCACATTTGCTTTTAGAAATATCGAATTGATGGGATTGTTTCTAGGATGTACTCCTGGATGTTGAACACAGGGCGTGAGTCTCCGGGCCTGCACCACATAAGTGCTTAACCTTCCGCAAGCAGTTAACTGGAGGCCAAGCATGGAACATAGAGTTCAGGAACCAAGGGAGATGTAATTAGGTGACTTGCGCACTCCTGTGTTTTCAAGAAGTAAATTCCAAGGGTGTACATGAGCACTAAATACTCATCATTGTACCACGGGCACTCCTCACACACCCCAAGCTTTAAACACTACCAGCTGATGAATCCTTGACTAGCAGATCAACTATCAGCTATGTACCTTATAGCCTAGAGATCCAATCATAGGTTAACTCTTTCACAATAGGTTTATCTATAGTACTGGGAGACAATGACATACTGTTAAAAGCAAAACGACAATCATGAACATTACCTGCGCCATCTTGTTTGGGGGAAGTTCCTACGTGCACATATGCTGCAGTCATTCTGACCGACTGCAGCCATTTGTAATCTGTTGGTCACCTTTGTTTCAACCTGCCCTTACTACCATCCATCTGACCCTCTGACCAAACATAATATGTGTGCTGGGGGCTATAACCTCTATTGCCACAACAAACCTCAAGCACCACTTGCTGCCACAAACTTGTTTTTCCTCTCATCTCTGTTTACAGGCAAACCCTTGGACACAAACAGGTTCCAAATACCAAACAGACTCTTGCAAACATGGTTTATTGCACTGCAAACAGCAAGACCAGCAAGACTTGTTTTTGCCAACAATGAGACCTATTTCTATCAACAAAACAGACTCTTAGATCTGGCCGGTCTCACATGTTTTAGACCCTGAAGCAAGGCCTAGCTGCAAGATAAGATTGTCTGTTTGGCCTGGGTGGGAGGAGAATAACAGTTGGGCTTGTCGGACAACCTGCCCGGGGCGGAGACTCCAAGCTTGTGTAACTATGTTGATGAAACAATGTTGGGCTTGTGTGACAACCTTGCATTGTGTCAAACCTGTATAAAAGGAAGAGCCAAAGGAGTTGCTGGCAGAACACCTCCCTCAGACATTCCGGTGTCTGCAGTTGACGTGGTCTCCTCATTAGAAATAAACTCTTTTCTTGTCTTCTAGTTTCCAGCGCTTGCCTCCTTATTTTGGTAACGAACCGGAGGTGAATTAGAGGCGGAACCCTGCGCGGGCAGCATTGGGGTCTTAGAAGACTCGCTGTATTTCACAAATTGGCGACCCAACTTTGAGGCCCATCAGAGACACGTGGGTCCGGTAGAGAGGTTCCTAATGACAGAGTGAACAATTGGAGTGTACCTGCCTGAAAAAGACCCTCGAATAGTTACCGATCGACTGACCGTAACCGGTTCCAAACGGACCTCTCTCGAGAGACCTGCGGCCCTGACTGGGACCTTACAGGAACGCCGCATTGATCGTTGGAGTAAGAGGACAATTGGGCGCTGGAAGGGGAAGACGAAGAACTGTACATACGGTCCGGGTAAGGTCGTGAAAAAACGACTTTGATTGACTGATTGATAGAAATACTACTACTCCTTTTTTGAGTTATTTGAGACATTCCCTGCTTGCAAACAACGTAAAATAGGAATATTGTCTCTTTGCAGACAGCGAAGGACAGGTAGTGCAGACTTTTGTCTAAAATGAATTGAGATATTAATTTTGGCCGCTAAATCCGTCAGCCTGTTTTCTCTAGATTGTTTGATTGTTTTGGACCGGGCAGTTTGTTAGAGGTCAGTCATACGGCACCGCCAGAAGGCACCCCTAAAAAGGACATGTACGTAAAATATGGATTAGCCACCGTAGCTTATATCAAACTATGGCATAAATACACTAGGAAGGACTGGGTAAATCAGTGGCCACTGACGGGATCTTTTGATCCCGCTAAAATTGAAACGTTAGAATTGGCTCTCCACAAAAAGAAAGCTAGACCAGCCATGTTGGACCGTTTTTGGTTTATGGCGAAAAGAGGCAACTCAAAGAAAGAAAAGAGACAAAGCTAGACAAAATAAAGAAACGCTAAAATCAGCTTACCAAGCCTGTAAAAAGTCAGAAGAAGAACTAAAAGAAAAAAAAATCGATAAAAAGGAACAGGAATCAAAAATATCAGGTCAATGCCCTGTTAGAACGCCCTCAACTCTTTACCCCGAGTTACCGGCAAAACAAAGGATAGATGATGATTTGTTATTAGGACCCCCAATGATATACATGCCACCCCCTTATGCCCCTACTCATCCCGTAGTACAACGCCAGGATCCCCAAAGTATAGCTAGAGATGGCACGATCGCCTCAGTCTCCACCGCCTCTGCCCCCACCGAGTCACCCTCACCAAATGCCTCATCAAAGGATGCAGTAGTAGAGGTAGGAACAAAAGAAATAGGAGTGCCCAGGGTCCCGCGATTAAGTAAAAATGAGCGAGCAGGCATTGATAAAATAGTTAAAACCCTCATAGATAGGAAAGAAACAGAAGAATATGTAACTGACATATGCGACTCCTATATTGAAAACCACAAACGATACTTTATTGTACGTCTGTGTTACCACACTCTTACCACACTCTTACTGCATATGAAGAAAAGTACCAAGATGTAGGGCCCAAGCGACTAGTGGCTCTCTATAGGAAGGTAGACATAGGAGATGAAGGCGACAACGATGTTGCAGAACTATTTTCATCCACCATATAAGTATTGCGTCACCTCATAGAACAAGGACAGATAGATAGGAACAGGAAAACTAAGATAGCAGGACCCCCGGTGGAAAAACCAGATAGCATGATGCCAATAAAAGAAGCTGCCACTTATTGGGTACCTCCTAGAGGACAAGGAACTCATGACAATATAAACAATCAAGACGCTAGAGGAAGGGTGGTCTACAATTGGGTGTACCAGCCATGGGACAGACAGGAGATTTTGACGTTCCGTAAATCTTTATCGGATTTACGAAAGAACCCCTCCGCCTTTTACACCGAGCTAGGTACCGCTCTGGGGTCGACAATAATGACACTTGCCGACATAGACTTGTTCTTCGGGTTATGTTTGCCAGCAGATGTGTGGAAACAGATTAGGAAAGTAGATCACACCGAACTGCTGGGTCATACCTGGGAACAACTCAACATACTAGATAAACAGCAGAACACTGGTGAGAAACCGGTTAAAGCAATATAGGACTCGCTGCCTTTCACATACACATCTACAATCTGCCCAGTAACTGGGAGCATTTCAAATAGGCTAACTTCTACTTGCAACTCATAAGGGAGCACACTGGGCTTTGACCCCGACCCGATGCCCCGGTCATAGATTCTATCCTGCTTGCGCCTTTCAATTATCAAAATGCAATACTTTTTTATATTTTTGATTACAAGAGTGAGAGCCGAAGATCTACAATATAATTAATAATGGCAAAAATAAAATACACACATATTGTGTCATGTCTATAGAGTTATTCTGATATCATAATTATATATATATATAAATATATGTATCGAACTCCACAGTCCTGCAGCACAAAGATCCCAATGGGAACACGAGCACAAACAGGTACAGACCACAGCGATGAAGGATGCAAAAAAGAAGTGCTTTATTCCAAGATGGGTAGCAGCATGGCGCGTTTCGTCCGGGAAACCCGGTTCTTACCCTTTAAAATTCTGGTGCTAGCGGATGTCTGAGTGCGTCTTTGTTCCGGTGGGGAACTTTGGAGCATAGAAATGTATATATATCTATGCTCCAAAGTTCCCCACCGGAACAAAGACGCACTCAGATATCCGCTAGCACCAGACTTTTAAAGGGTAAGAACGGAACCGGCATGCCGATGTAAATAACAGCTTTCGTGTCGAGTTATGCATGCCTGACGCGTTTGTGCCGGTGGGGAACTTTGGAGCTTTAATTTTTTACGCAGCGTCCACGGCCACGAAAGACGCACCACCCTACTAAGTTTGGGGGCCACGGGCTCTGTAGTTCACAGAGCCACTATGTGGGACATCTGCTTGGGATATTGAACGGCACCCACATGCGGAGGCCCTTCTGTGGGCTCGGAACATTTTGGCAACAGCAATATTTACGTGCACCCATTAGGATAGAGTTCGCTGATCCAGACTACAACACCCACAAGTCAATACGCTCAACAGAGCAGCCCATCGAAGGGTGACATTTTTCCCTGTGTGTATGGGTCAGAACAGAACGAAAGACTGTCGAAGCCTCTGATGAAATGTGGCAGCACAGAAACGCATCAGGCGGGGGCGTGGCTAGCAGCATAGATGTGCTCTACCGCAGCTCTGGTCGAGCTGCGCTGAATCCGACTTAAAACTAATGCCCTGACACCCCGCTTCGGCTCTACGGCAATTGTACAGGTGCTGTCTCTCCCTGGGCGAAATAACCGCTAGATTTGGCAACGCAATCACCCCGAAATCAGCAAAGCGGAGACTGACCCGGCCCGGCCGAGAACATCAAGATGGCGGCGACGTACACCAACAGATAAAGGCCTGGAGACGTGAGAGCCGCTGGGACCTCCCGACACGAGAAGAGACAACTGCAGAGTGCCTGCGGCGGCCCGGGGGACCACCGATGAGGTGTGTGTGGGCGGCCCGGGTCTCGGAACGAGGAGCTCTTGAGGTAGGAGTCCCCCCGTCACGGGCGCCGACTGGGGCCCCAGAATCCCCGGGGAAGCAGTGAGGCTTACGGACGGGAGCGGCTTGGACCGGGCGGCGAGACCGCCCGCCAGGACGGCAGGAATACGCCAGAGGCGCCCGGCTCTGCGACCCCCAGACTGGACTGAATCACCGGCGGCTGTACAGACAGAGGGATGAGTGGCCCTGTGCATTTAGAGCGCCTGGACCGCATCTGCTTGTCTGGCGTGGGAGAGGCCTGCTCCCGAGATCGTGCTCTGTGGCGTGCCCCCCCCCCCCCACCGGCCCTCGCCCTGCCCTGAGAGCTAACACTGAGGCCGGGGGTGAGTGGGATCGCCCCCAAGGACGACGCAACACCTTTAGAGGGCCTGTAGATACCGATAGCCGGTCTCGCCCTGGACACGCGATTGCCTGCAGGCAGGGTCAGGAGAGGCAGGAAGGGAGGCCTAGACGCCTGGCCAGAATAACGGATCACACTCCCTGCCTAATACTTCAGGGCCAGTGAGGAGCGGCGGATAGGAGAAGGCCGGAAGTATACTTTATCAAGCGCTGGACCTGCTCAAGTTGTTGCCTGTGGAGACGGGTGGGGCCCTGGAAAGGCTGAGAAACACTGCATCCTAACGGAAACGCCACTTGGTCCTGAAGGATCCGGGGAGTGAAGGGAGGCTGCAGGCACGAGGTACTGGAACCCGAGGCCACGGACATTCAGTGAAGATGGTGGGGGGTGTCAGCTCCATGTGCGACTCGCCATTCACCGTCGACAGCCATGGGGAAGAGAGATGATTGCATTATGATTTTCCCGGACTACAGCCAGGAAGTGCAGAAACAACGCCGCTCCTTTGACTCGTCAAAGCAAAACTGAGAGACATGAACATTACCTATATGCTGCTCTTCCCGGCAAAATTAAAGGTAATCTATAAGGACAAAGCGCACTTCTTTAATCACCCAGAAGATTCCTGGCAGTGGCTGGAGGAGCGACCCATATTCCATAGGCAGGAGAACAACACCAGAAGAGAAGGACCAGGCAGGCCGACTACAAGCGGTACACAGTGGAAACGGCCGAGACCCCAATGACAGAGGGCCCAAAGAAATAAGAGGCGGACACCACTGACGCCCTACCCAGGAGGAGGTCCGACTGACGGACGGCGAGGGCAATCGGCCTCACCCGGCAGGAGTGGCGCGACGGGATCCAGGTTCAGATGCCTGGACAACACTGCCAGATCGGAAGGAGATGAAAGAAGACTCAGAAGTGCATTCATCGGAAGGAGAGGAGAGTGGAGCACGCTCTGTCCACCCACTGGAGAAAGCGATCCGGGAGATGGAGCAGGATGCATAGGGGCACACAACTGATCCCAGAACGGACACACAGGACTCACGGTCCTAAACAGGGGACTACAGGGCAGAAGAGATTGCAGCTCGACGCGGCGGAGACACGCACGTTGATGCACCCTCCTTACACCTATTATTTGCATTGGTTACTGACTTTCCTATGCACACATTCCTTAAGTTTGACTCACGTAGTTGGTACTCTGCGAATGTATTACATGTTTTGTATTGACCTGGTTGACGTAGGTTAACAGGGAGGGGGACCTCTGGGAGGGCGACAGACCCTCTCCTACTGACAGTTCCGCCTCAGAGAGGGATGGGACTGAAAGGGGAGGGAGGTTGGGTGGGGGGAGGGGGAGTTTGGTTTGGTTGGCACTGATCAGTTGGGTTTGTTGGGGTGGGGACGGGGAGGGGTCGACGGGAGGGGGCGGGCGGATGGGGAGGAGAAGGGGGATAGGAAGTATGAGTAATGTAGTCACATGTCAGGAAGGCACGCACGCACGCTCACCACCATACACCACCAGCAACTTTCCTTTACCACTTGGAATTCCTTGACACAGGAGATAGGCAGCACTTCTACACCTCAAGGCCTCTACTGGTGCGAGACGCCAGGGGACCATTACGGAGCTCACAAAGTTTATTCACAACTTGACTATATCTTCATGCTGAGACAGATGCTTCAGATGTCAGATTCGGCGGAATACTGTGCTAGAGGGGTGTCTGACCACTCGCCACTGGTGCTGGCTCTGGGCAGGAGGAGGCGGACCGGGCCTAACATTCTTCGGCTTTCGAACTGGGATCTGCAGGACCCAGAGCTCCTAAGGGGATTACGAGCCGATCTTAAGGTATATCTGGCGGACAATGTCGGAACAGTGGACTCCAGGGTGATCCTGTAGGAAGCACTCAAAGTGGTGCTCCGTGATAGGGCACACTGTCGGCTGGCGGACGCCAGAAGGAAGGAACAGGTGGAGATCCTGGCTCTGGAAACGCAAATAGTGCAACTGGAGACGGAGCATCTCCGGACTAAAGACCCAGGGACCCTGAGACGCCTGGTGGACGCTCCGGCCCAATACCGTCAGGCTGTAACCAGGGAGGCGAAGACGCAGGCACTGGCTACCCTACATCGAATTTATGATGTGGGAGAGAAGTCTGGAAAGCTCCTGGCGTGGCTGAGTAGAAAAGAGAGAGGCGAGAGATGGGTAGAAAGAGTCAGGACGGGCCCGATGGCGTGGGCATGCACCGATGACGAGATAGCGGATGCCTTTGCTGACTAATATGGGGCCTTCTATGAAGCACGCGACCTAGGGACCAAGGAGGATGCGCTGTCCTAAATGAAAAGTATTGAGATCCCTAAGCTTGAAGACGCAGACTGCGAGGACCAAGAAGAAGACATCACATTAGAAGAGGTTAGAATAGCACTTACGAAACTCCGAGTGGGTAAGGCCCCGGGACCCAATGGCTTCCCCGCGGAGTTCTTTAAGAAAACGGCAGACCTCTTGAACAAACACCTTCTGGGACTATTTGAGAATGCTGAAAAGGAGGGCCATTTTCCTCTAGACCTCAGACAGGCCACAATTGTCCCAATCCACAAAGCAGGAAAGCCTCCAGATGAATGTGCGTCCTATCGCCCCATCTCCCTCCTGAATGTGGAGGCTAAGTTACCGATCTTGGCTCTGCGCCTACGACGAGTTATACCACAACTGGTCCACATTGACCAGACAGGTTTCATTCCGGAGAGGGTGACCAGATACAATCTGCGTAGGACGCATAATTGGTTGTGTGAAGTGGAGGAGAGGACGGAACCTCACTGGTTCTTGTCCATGGACGCTGAGAAGGCGTTTGATGCAGTACATTGGCCCTTCTTGGAAGGAGTCTTAGAATATCTAGGGTTTGGGCCCAAGTTCAGAAGTAGGGTGCGACTCCTTTACTCAGGCCAAGTTGCACGAGTCAGGGTCAACGGGCGATGTCCAAGGCCTTTCCCATACAGAGGGGAACCCGGCAGGGATGCCCCCTGTCTCCCCTTCTGTTTGCCCTGACTATTGAGGTCGCTGCATGCGCGATTAGGCAAAACCCTGAGGTGTCGGGTTTCCGGCTGGGTCAGGCAGGAGGCAGGAGGAAAAACTGTCCCTCTATGCAGACGATGTGCTGCTCTATGTGACAAAGCCAGAGACTACTATTCCGGCGCTCTTTCGGGAGCTGGACCAGTATGGGGCCAGATCGGGATACCGAATTAATTGGCATAAGTCAACACTCTATGACCCTAGGGGACGGGCGGAATGGCCTGACCTACCGGACAGACTGCAGACGACTACTGTAGGTTTCACGTACGTGGGGATATTCATAACAGACAGGACAATAGCCTACGAGCGCAATATTATCCGTGTGCTTAATAACTTTAAGTTGGAAGCAGGCAGATGGCAGTTGCTCCCCCTGACACTTCTAGTGTGGCTCACTGGTTAGAGGCGGCAGACCCGAGAGCAGAGGACGGCCCGGGACCAGGGTTCGATTCCCGGCGCGGCAGGTTTCTGGACCAGGGTCAGCGGACTCGATAATTCTCTCGCCTCGGTGCCCACTCTGATCAGCGATCACACTCGGCAACTCTGGGCATTAGCTTGCCTCATCTTCACTAACGGCCCCACCAGACCGCCGGGGATGCCTGGTCTCACCCTGGAGATACCCATTAAGGGACCATCTCTCAGGGAAGCCAGGAAGGGTTTCGCAGCGGTCGAAGCGCCTTGGGACCCTACGGGTAAGTAGTGCGCTATATAAATGCCAATACATTTACATTGGACGGGCGGCCATGTTCAAGATGGTCTCCCTGCCGAGATTCCTCTATGCATTCCAAAACGAGTATCTCCAGTTACCGCGCAGGTTTTTCTTAGAGGTGCATGCGGAACTAAGGTCCTTCCTATGGTTAGGGAAGCACCCCAGGGTGGCAATGGCGACCCTACAGAGGAACCAATATGATGGGGGAATTTTTTTACCTGATTTAGAGGCCTACTACTGGGCGGAACATCTAGCCCCCATCAATGACTGGGTCCACGCACCGGCTGCGCATCCCACCTACGCACTAGAAAGACACAATATGGACACACATAGCTGAATACACTACATCTACGAAGGGAGGGAGCGAAACAAACTGCTACCGGCTACCAGACTCACACTGGGGGCCTGGCAGAAGGCCACGAAAGCTGTAGGGTAGACTCATAGGCCCTCGAGACAGACCCCGATCTGGGACTGCGCATGGCTAAAAGAACTCAGTAAGTTAAAAGGCTTCAGTGGATGGGATGATATCGGCATATCCTCCCTGGGAGATGTGGTTAAAAGCGGGACCTTAAAGTCATTCCAGTCCCTGCAAACGGAATTTGGACTGCATCGCTCCCAATTTTTCAAATATATACAATTCAGGCATGCCTGGCGGGCGGAGAGGGCATTGCAGGATGCGCTTCCTGAATACGCCCCCCTGGAGGGCCGCTTATTGCAGGAACAGATCCTTGAAAAGGCTGTCTCCCTGACATACAAAACGATCATGAATAATAAGCCAGATAGGTTGATTGGACTCCGCACCACCTGGGAGAAAGAGTTGGGAGCGATGGACAATGTAGATTAAGGGGTAGTGCTGATGCTCCCTAGAGAGGTAGCCATCAAATCAAGACTCCGCCGGATACAATTCAAAATCTTACACAGGGCATACTTTGACAGGCAGAGTCTCTTTACGATGGGAAGAGTGACTGACCCTAGTTGTCTGCGCTGTGGGATGACACCCGGGGATTTCTTACATATACTGTGGTCGTGCCCTCATATTCAAACCTATTGGAATTGAATTGGGGGAGGTACTGGAATTGGAGATCCCGATGGACCCGAAGCTCATACTCCTAGGGATGACAAATGACGTGGACCTGACCCGCCCCCTGCTGATTTTTTTAGCTCTAGCGCTAGTAGTAGCCAAGAGAGACATAGCTAGGAACTGGGGAGCGCCAAGTACCCCTCGACTAGGAGAATGGAGGAGGGGAATGGATCTGTACATGGCGGCCGAGAGGGTTACGTATAAGGCGAGGGGGTGCCCGAAGAAATTCAGAAGAATATGGAGCAAGTGGAGGCACTACCATGGTTTGGATGGAGGACTATAGGGTCTGCCGGGTTATGTGTGGCCAAGATATATACACTAGGCGGAGCTTCCCGAGCTCGAGAGACGATGCACTATGAGGGTATCGGCCAACGAGTATTACATGCACAATTGACTATTGAGGAGAAGCTCCTAACCTTTGCTGGGATGTGCGGGGGGGGGGGGGGGGCAGTGGGGCCTTTTGCTTGACAAAGACATGACTGTATTATACTTGTTCTCAGGTGTTAAAATGATAAAAATGCAAACTGTTGGTTTGTTTATCGGTGGTGGGAAGGGAGGAAAAAAAAAAAAAGAAAAGCAGATAACGGAACTTTCATTAGATGCCCACACTTGTTTCTGAGTTTGTATTTCCAGCGCTTTAACGATATTTGCCGCCCGACCCACAGGTTGTGGGCTAAATGGCTGTGTGTTGCTTTACAGACTATTGTGCACTACAACTGGAGAATAGCTGGAATACTGCTTGTTTGGCGATAATTTCCTGTGTATCTGCAATAAAAAATAATAATAATAAAAAAAAAGAAACGCATCAGGCATAACGCGACACGAAAGCTGTTATTTGCATCAGCATGCCGGTTCCGTATGTATGTATGTATGTATGTATGTATGTATGTATGTATGTATGTATGTATGTATGTATGTATGTATATATATATATATATATATATATATATATATATATATATATATATATATATATATATATATATATATATATATATATATATATATATATATATATATATATATATATATATATATATATATATATATATCTCAATCGCCCGCCATTTTTAAAAAATATGCTTAAGTGAACACCATGTGATGATAAACACAAACAAAATACTATGCGTATGAGGGTTGTTTGATTTGAGAGATTGACAATCTGTTTTTCATTTTAGAATCAGGTGTAAAATAATATGAATAAATTCATTCAGTTGTTTGTAACAGATCCATCTAAATTAAATACTAAATTAGTAACCGTTATTTGTATAACATAGAATGAATGCATAAATCAATCACCATGTATTAATACATCAAATAATTGCAAAATTAGAGATTCTGTCTTGAACACTGGAGGGATATACATGGTGAAAAATGTATTCACATGTTAATATTCCAAACAGAGACATGGCTGTAAAAATCCTGAACAGTAAAATAGCGTCCCCATCTATGCTATGTGCAAAACTAATGCAATGATTAATAACTTGTGCAAAAAATGTTTCATTGGTAAAAATTCATGTGCAAAATTGCGCTAATATATGTAAACATATTCATGTGCAAATTACGCTAGTTGTCAATAATGTTTATAACCCTATGTTTTCAAGGTTATCCACTAAGTACTGTAGTGGATATCAATTGCATAATGCTGTACGATCTTTAGACAAAACCTAGCATGCGACTATATATCTTAATGTAAACAATTTTGAAAACATAGGTAAAGGAGATGTGCAAATAACCGCAGAAAAAAGCCATATCAATATTGTATGCTCACCCCATTAGCTTGACGTGTAACAAAATGTCATTACTCCTTACGACATCTCTCATTTTCCATTCTCATATATACATTTGAAGGTAATTGGATCTAAAACACCAAAACAATGAAAAAACCTCTAAATACAACCTTTAACCCCTAAAATATACTAGTATCTTATGTGAAGAATTAATAGGTATCCCAAAAATTAGTGAAGTTAAAAACTAATTCTAGATAATTATAGTTTGTAAAAGTTATATCAAAAAAGGAAAAGAAAAATAGCGGTGTGGCTACAGGGAGGCAACCATAGTGCAACTATATCGCTCAGTTAATTATGTCCCACTAATATACAGTTAGATCTACTTAAATATGATTATAAGAAATGATACAGATCCTCAGTTGTGTTCAACCCATTAGGGAATTTGCTGTCTAATTCTAGGATCTTCTTAGACTCTAGTTGTCTGAGCATCTTATCTCTGTCGCCCCCTCTCCGTGGTTTGGGGACAGCTGCCAGTACAAAGTAGTTCAAACATTGCAAGTTGTTGTTATGTACTAGTTTAAAATGTCTCGCGACTGGATATACACTGTCATTGTTAACAATTGCACGTAGATGCTGGAGGATTCTGACATGCACCTGCAGCTTGGTACTACCAACATATCTCAAGCCGCAGGTGCATGTCAGAACGTAGACAGCGTATTCAGTCTTGCAGTTAAAACTTTCTTTAATGGAAACCATATCTGGGCTGAATGGTGTGGCATATTTGGTGGTATTAATTCCAAATCTGCAGGCCCTGCAGTTGGAACATTTCACAAAACCCTACCGGGGTTGTAACCACGTATGTCCTTTACTGAGTTGTGGAAAATTCTTGGAAATATGGGTTCTCATAGATGGACCTTTACGATATGTGATAGTGGGAGTATTCGGGAGCTGAGGTGCCAAGACCCCGTCCGTGAGTAAAATGGGCCAACTTTTAGTAAAAATGGCTCTGATCTTTCTCTCCTGGCAATTGTACATGGTAATGAACCTAGGAACAGGTTCATTGTCAATACTTGTGGTATCAGAGATGGAAACCTCATTTTTTTTTTTTTTTTTTTTTAAGACGTTTATTAATGTTCAAAGGTACAGTACACATAGCAAAGCCTACAACCCTGCGGGCCGGCTGCAAATGAACGGTAAATCGCAGGGGTGTGGGCCATCATAAAAAGGGCATGTCATTGCGTCCCTTGTGTCCCCGGTGTGCTAGGACTTGGAGAAGATAATCACATTTTCTTAAGTCAAGAAGGAAAAGTCCATAAATGACGCCTTATTTTTCATTTTTTTTCTAGAACTGAGCCATGAAATCGGCAAACTAAACAAAACAGTTCGTATCGGTGCGTCCCAGTGTTCCTATCGCGGCTTCCCCACTCGAAGTCTGTCCCACAGGCACGGTGTTAGCAGGTGCCACCTCTGTGCGGTGTGTTGTTTGCCGATGCTGTCACAGCGCGACTGGAGGTCAGAGGTGTGCGTGCGCAAGCGTGCCTGAACTTGGAGTGGGATGGCCCCTGCGGGCCATGGTGTGCCATCGGTCGCCGGCCTTGTTAGTGGAGCATGTGGCATTCAGGTGGAGGAGCCTCGCTGCCGGTGTGGCTATCTGCGTCCACGCCTGCAGTCGCCATCCGTAGCGCCGTCAGCGGCTTCTGCCCTCTCCAACATGAGGGGGCAGAGAGGCCACCGTCCGTGAGCAGGGGTCCGATACTACAAACATGTAAACATATATGTGATAGTGGGTGGGGGGGGGGGGGTGGAGTGTGCTTGCGGGGGCGATGTCAGCGGCTTTATGCTCGGGGCGCGCTGCTGGGCAATGGCCGCTGATGGGCGCCTGCGTGGGTGTTGGGTCGTGTCCGAGGTTCACGCGCTGGCTGTTTCTTGTCTGCGTCGGGGGGGGGGGGGTGGGGGGGGGGGGGGGTGGCGCCGCTTGCGATGATTCCTGCGATACAGCATTAGCCCCTGTGACCCACCTCCGGCCTCACCTCACCCAGTCTACGTGAGCCCTCTGACAGTGCCCTCCCCCTTCAGGGACCCCAGGATGCCATCCCAGAGCTGAGCTATCGGGAACTGCCGCAGGCCCGCTATTTCTTCCCGGCGGAGCGCCGTGCCTTCCGCCCCGGCCCAGTTGGTAAAGGATGCGAACCAGTGTTTTGGGGTGGGCGGTTCCCGCCGCTTCCAGTGTCGCGTAATCAGCCGTTTGGCCGTAACGAGGCCCAGATCCCAGAACCGTGCCTGCGTTTTGTTTAGCTTGGTTCTTTTATAGAGGCCGAGGATGCACGCCTCCCACGTGTCCGGCAGGCCCGGGCCCGTGCTGTGGTTCAGGAGTGAGGTCACCTCCCCCCAGTACGTGGTCAGGGTTGGGCAGTGCCAAAGCATGTGCAGGATGTCTGCGCCTAACAGGTCACATCTGGGACAAACAGCTGTGTCGACTGCAAAGTATCTGTTTATTCTATCTGGCGTTAGGTATGCCTGGTGCAAGATGTATAGTTGGATGACACGGAAGCGGGAATTGCGGGGGATGTTCACGGGGCTAGCCAGTACTAGGTTCCACTCCTTGTCCGTCCAATCCCTCCCACGGTGCGCCGCCCATTTTGCCCTAATCTGTTGCGTGGGTTTTTGCGTGTGGATGAGAAGCGCCTGCGCCAACCAATGCGTGATGTGCGAGCCTCTGCCCATTACATGTAGATATTGGACCAGGTGGTGCATCGGTGGTTCATCCTGGATGTCACCCCAGGAGTCAGTGTATGCCCGCAGCACCGATGCATGGAGTAGGAACTGCCCGGCCGGGAGTCCCGTGGTGTCAGATAACTCCGCAAATGAGAGCAGGGCTCCGTCAGAATACAGGTCACCCATGGTCTCTACTCCAGCCGCGACCCAGTGGTCCAGAGTGCGCTGCGTAACCATCCCGCTCCTCCTGGGGGTGCCCAGCAGGGGGAGGGCAGGAGCATATGGCCTGGTGTTGTGCGTCAGCTTCAGGCTGCGGAGAAAACATTTGCGGGCCACGGCCACATGCATAGGCAGGGGACGGGGTCCCTTGGTCAAAGGGTGAAACAGGGCGCAGGTCTGGGGATGTGTCCACTGGTAGTCCGCAGTGGCCGTATCGTCCAGATGTGCATCGCTGAGCCAGTACGTCACCCACTGGAGCTGCGCGGCCAGGTAATACAGCTCCATGTTGGGGACAGCCAATCCTCCCTCCGCGGTCGGAGAGTACAGTTTAGCCAGTGCCACTCGAGGTCGCCCCGTGTTCCAGATCAAGCCACGGAGCATTGATTCCAGATCGCGGAATATCCGCGTGGGGACATACGTGGGGATATTCGCGAAGTAGTATAGCAGCCTAGGGAGCGCAATCATTTTAGTAAGGGCGATGCGGCTGGGCACGTTCAGCGGAAGGGTTTTCCAGAAGGACATCTGGGCTCGCAGAGAAGAAATGGCGCGCACCAGGTTGCCCTCTAGTAAGTCCTGTGGGTCTCTATAGATGTGCAGTCCTAGGTATTTAAACGTGGTCGGGTACCAAGCGAGCCTGGCCCCTCCAAGATGCACATCGCATTCCTCCTGATCACGGCTAAACGAGTATGCCCCGGACTTGGCCCAGTTAACCCTGAGGCCCGAGACCTCTGCGAAGTTCTGGAAGACGTCCGATAGCTCGGCTGGCACCGCAGTGAGGTCCCGCACATAAAGCAGCAGGTCGTCTGCGTAGAGTGAGACTATGTGCGTTCCGTCAGCCAATGGGATCCCCCATTCCGCTCCCCTGTCCCGTAGCAGAGCTGCTAGTGGTTCGATGGCTAAGGAGAAGAGGAGGGGGGACAGGGGGCAGCCTTGCCTGGTGCCTCTGCGCACCCCAATCTTCTCCGACAGCAGCCTTCCCGTCCTCACTCGGACACTGGGTCCCTGGTAGAGTAGACCGACCATGTCGGCAAATGCATCTCCCACCTCAAATCTGTCCAGCACGGCTCCCAGGTATGGCCATTCTACCGAATCGAAGGCCTTCTCCAGGTCCAGGACCAGGCACCCCGATCTAGGCCAATGCGTCAGAGCCGCTTCCTGAATCCGGAAGAGGCGGCGTAAATTACGAGACGTGCTCCGCGCCGGCATGAAGCCATTTTGATCGGCGTGTATCAGAGTAGGTGCCTCCAGGGCCAGGCGGCGGGCCAGGAGTGAGGTGAAAATTTTATAATCAGTGTTTAGCATGGCCAACGGTCTATAGGACCCCATAAGTGCGCCATCTCTGCCCGGCTTCAGCAGCGAGACCAAGTTCGCCTCGTTAAGCGAGTCTGGGAGTGCTGACTCTCCCATTGCTGTATTGTACAACTTGAGCAACTCCGGAACCAGCGTGTCTGAGCACGCCTTAAAAAATTCGGCGGGCAGTCCATCCGGGCCAGGTGATTTGCCGTTGGACAGTGCGAAGATGGCCTCGCGTATTTCGTCCGCGGAGAATGGCGCCCCCAGGGCGTCCTGTTGTGGACCCATAAGGGAGGGCAGCGGGATGTCTGACAGGTATTCTGCTATGTAGGCCGCAGTTACTCTCAGTTGCGACTTGTATAGGGCCCGGTAGTGTCCCACAAACGCTTGGTGTATCCTATTTTGGGTGTACACTAGGTCTCCCTCAGCCGTGCGGATGACGGAGACCGGCTCCGTGCGTTCCTCCTGCCTGACTAACCAGGCCAATAGCCTGCCGGGCTTGTCACCGTGCTGGTGCACTCGCGCCGAATGGGCCGCAAAGTTGACGTGCCTCAGCCGTTCCAGTAGCGTTTCGTGTTCCGCCCGGGCCGCCTGCAGCCGGTCACCTGCACCCTCCACCGCCTCCTGCTCCCCGCCGAGTAGGTCCGCCTCCACCCTGCGCAAGCCCTCCTCCAACTTCCACCGTATGCTCCCCTGGGTGCTCAAGCAATGTCCCCGTACCACCACCTTGAATGCGTCCCACTCTACTCTCGGGGAGGATGCTGTATCTGAGTTGTCTTCGAAGTATTGCGCTACGCTGGCCTGCAGGGAATCTCTAAAGGGGGCATCTAGCAGTAATGCAGGTTGCAGTCGCCACGTGGGGATTGGCGGGCGCGGGCGTTCCCAGGCCATGTGCAGTGTATGGGGGTTATGGTCGGAGTGTGTCCTACCCAGGTATTGTGAGTCAGTGATATGGGGCAACATGTCCGCTGACACCATGTATCTGTCGAGGCGAACATGTAATGCATGTGCTCCCGAGAAGTACGAGTACACCCTAGTGTTCGGATTGTGCGCACGCCATGCATCTTTCAGACCCCACTGCGTTGCCCACTGTGTGAGTGCCCTCGTGGCCCCCTGGGGTGTCGCCTCTGGCCTCGGCGGGACCGAACGGTCCAGCACTGGGTCTAGTACCGCGTTATAGTCGCCCCCCAGGATCCATGGGACGCCGTGCCAGGGCGCTAATTTCCCTGAGATACGCGCTAGGAAGGCGCCCTGATCCGTGTTTGGAGCGTAAATGGACGCCAGGACCACTGGTTGCCCGTCTATGCGGCCCTTCACCAAGACATACCTCCCCTCCGCATCTATGTGTACGTCCGACATTACGAAGGGAGTTCCCGGCTTTACCCACAGCAGCGCCCCGCGGGCGTACGAGGAGTATTCAGTGGCATACAGTTGTCCCCTCCATCTCCGCCTCAGCGCTGTCACCTCCACCCCACTCAGGTGTGTTTCCTGCAATAGCGCGACCTGCACGTTCTGCCTCTTCAAGTAGGAGTAGATTTGGTACCTGCGCGCGGGTGTGTGCATACCTCTAATGTTCCACGTGCATATTTTTATGGCAGACATTGCAGCAATATACATTCCCCCCTGACCCTTCCAATAGCAGCGGTATCACCAAAGGCCCCAGCAGTGGCTCCCCCAGCTCTACCGTTCCCACCCCCCACATTACACTCAGCAAAGTTTGGGAAAACATAAGGACAGGGAAAAAAAACAGTAAAGAACAACAACCAACAGCGGGCTAACCCCACTAAAATACCAAAAGGGCAGTGGCGGAACGGGCCACCGTCCATACTCTCAAGAGAGAGGAACATTCTTGCTTTGTTCAAGGGGTAGTGTGTGCTAAGCACAAGTTCGGCAGGATGTATGTATAGTCAGTTTCAGGGGAAGCAGGCCGCTTCCCTGAGCCTTACAATACGGGACAAGAGTGGCCGCCCACTTCGGTCCAATGCTCCAAATCGCCCATCTTGTGTGCGACCAGGCGCAGATGCGCGCTAAAAGACCACCCCCACAACGCCCTCCCAGCCTACCACTTGTGCCATAAGGGCTTTACTCACTGTTCCAGGTGTCCACAGTTCGATCAGCTGGCAGGGGGGGGGGGCCGTGGGGGGTGACCCCAGCAGTGGCGTGCGCCGATTGCGCACCATCGTCCAGGCAACCACTGCCAACCCCTCCCTCGTCATGGCAAGGCCAACGCAGACATCCCCCGTAGGGTCAGTGGATCAGGTCTGATGTTTGCGGCGTGACGATGGGCAGTTCCACCGAGATCTGTGAGTTCGGGATCCCGTATATGGCCTCGTCGTCGTCGCTGGGTACCGGCTGTTGGCCGTCCTCCTGGGCCGTCTCGTGGGAGGATGAGTTGCTTATTTGGGAGACCTTCTGCAGTGCATCGCGTTGTTCTCGGAGCATCTGGTCCTGTGTGGGGGAGAGTCCCGCCCCCTCCTCCGCGTGTTGGGATTGTTGGGTCCTGTGCCTGCGGCGTCGTCGCGGTGCTCGTGGCCTGGTCCTCGTCTCGCCTCCGCGAGAGTGTTTCGGTGCCGTGTCCGTGCCTCCGTCCAGCCACTCGTCGGCCTCCTCGGGTGTGTTGAAGAAGTAAGTGCTGTCCCCCGCCACCACTCTCAGCTTGGCAGGGAATAGCAGGGAGTACTTGAGGCCCGCGGTGCGCAGTCTCCTCTTCACTGCCATGAAGTCGTGCCTCTGGCGCTGCACCTGGATGGTGTAGTCGGGGAAGAACATGATCGACGCGTTGTCTATGCGCACCCCGCCCAATCGCCGTGCCTCACGCAGCACCGTGTCTCTGTCCCTGTAGTTCAGTATCCTGAAGAGCAGCGGCCTCGGGTTGGCGCCGGTGGTATAGGGTCTCGTTGGCACCCGATGTGCGCGCTCCACGACGAAGTGCGGTGACAGCGAGCCTTCGGGCAGAAGTGTCCGTAGCCATTCTTCCACATGTTCGGCCGGGCGGTTCCCTTCCCATTTCTCCGGGACCCCCACAAGTCTAATGTTGTTGCGTCTCGCCCTCCCTTCCGCGTCCTCAGCCCTGTCCTCCAGGAACTCCACTCTGTTCAGGAGGTCCTGTACGTGTCTATCGGTCTGGGTGACTTTGGGCTCGATCTCCTTCACTACGCCTTCCAGGGTCTTGGTGCGGTCGGACAATTTCCTATGGTCATCACGCAGGAGGGTCAGGTCCACTGCGACCCCGTCAATTTTGGACTCCAGGGAGGTTCTGGTTTGCTGGAGGGACTGCTCCATCCGTTCCACCGCTGCCAGCACGCTGTCAAGCCTCGCAGCCAGTTGCTCGGCGGCCATTTTGTGTATCCGCTTGTCCGTCTTCCCCCTCGGCGGGGCCCCTCCGGTCCCGGTGCGGGTCCGCACTCCCCCGGACATGTGCTGGTGGCGCCTGTCCTGCAGGGTCGGCCCCTGGCGTTGCTCCAGTGACGGCGTCCCCCGAAGCGCTGCGTGCCTGGGTTGGGGCCCCGCGAATGCTGGCTAGTCCCTTTGGTTAGGCCGTCAGTGTTGTCCCCTAAGGGGGGGGGTCCTCCAGCGGGCGGCCCTGCGCGGGGGCCTCGGCGCAGGCGGGTGGGTCCCGTCCCCTCCCTCGCCCGTGCTCGTCCCTGGCGGTCCGCGGCCGCGCCGACTGCCCCCCGGGGCGCTAGCGGGTCGCGGCCCGGTCACTCCGCCTCAGTTGTAGTGGGGGCCGGGGGGACCGGCACTGTGTGTGAGTCCGAGGGGTCCAAGCGTCGTGAACGGGTCTGACCACCGGTTCCGGCCCGGGTCACAGCCTCTCGTGTGCCTCGCCGACCTTCAGGCAGTGATTGTCCCCGTGGGGGGGCCCCGCAGGCGGGCCCGGCGTGGGGCACACCGTCGTGTGTCTCCGTCCCAGGGGAGGGCGGTCAGCCTGTCTCCGGCAGTGGTGTGGCGTCCAGGCGAGGGGAGGGTCGGTCTGCTGTGCTGCAGGTCTTGGGGCCGCAGTGCCCGGGCTGTCGCTCCGCGTGGGCTCCTCTATGCTGGCGGGCGCAGGAGGGACTCACCGGGTGGCTCCGATGGCTGTGCTGTGTCTCGGAGAGGGGCCCCCGCTGGTCGGGCCGCCACGTCACCGGCGCCTCTCCGGGGTCGACCTCCACGTCTCGCCTGCCCTAGATGTGCCCTAGGTGTGCCCTCCGGAGGTCCAAGGAGCCGGCCAGCTCGCAGGGCAGCAGTCGCGCGACGGCCGCGATGTGGGGGCCGGGGGCCCACTACCCGCTTGGTCCGGGCCCTCCGCTGTAGTCCCGCTGCGGTTCAAGGCGATCGCCGGGCCACCGGAGGTTGCTCACAGCGCGGCAGCAGCCGGCCAGGGGGCCACGGACAGTGTGGCGTGGCCTACCAGTTAGGGCCTGTGAGCTGGGCCCAAGCCTCGGACTCCCGCAGCCGCCCCGCCGGCCAGGTGTCAGCGGATCCCGCAGGAGGTCCGCAGGATAGGTCGGGGTCAGCCTCGTCGGAGCCCCGAGACAAAAGTCGGCCAGTTTGCCGAGGAGAGCTCCGGGAGGGTCCGCCAGCAGTTTCGGGCGGCTAGGATTAATTTCGGCGGAGAAACGGCTCAGGGAAGGGGAGCTTGGCACGGAGCTCTACCCTAACGCGTCCTCCGCCATTGCGTGCTTAGCCCAGAGATGGAAACCTCATGATTGGTAAATACAGAATATATATGGATTTAAGTGGAAACAGCTTTAATTGAATAAGCAGACCCGCCCATGTGGGCGTTAGCAGAACAGGGCATCATGGACTTACATTGGCTTGGTTGGAAGCGGTCCTGGCAGTCCTCATGCCCACTGGGGAAAGACATTATTTTAGTGAACATTCCAAGCTGAAAAACAGTACCCAACCGGGTTTTGTATGGAACCAATAAAGAGCGACGATGGGCTGCACTACAAAGACCACGATGCCCTGTTCTGCTAACGCCCACATGGGCGGGTCTGCTTATTCAATTAAAGCTGTTTCCACTTAAATCCGCTTTTCTCTGCATTATTGGAATGAGCCAGTGATCAGAGCATTACATGCTCGAAACGCGTTTGGCAGTCACGTTTTGATGACCGGAGGGCTGACTGAGAATCCTAATGCCAGTAGCTGTGTGCGCCTACCTCTTCATGTGCGATATCCTCACTTAGGGCAACTCGTGTTTTTGAGAGACAGACAGAGACAGAGACAGATATATATATAAAACTAAGTCAGGGAATGTGTTCACTATCGTCAATTATAACACTAGTATTAAGCCCATCCTTTAAAGTTAAATATCAATCTCTGTGCAATACTGCAGAGCTGGTTCCTCAAACAGTTCGAAATCTCTTGGCCTCTTTTCTTTCACCTTTTGGTATAGAAACATGCTCTATACCTCGTCCACCACTGGCCTAGAGATGGTAGATCGGAATTCACCCAAACATGGTAATAGTATTCTAGCATTAACTATCACAAGGATTAGACTTTCTGATTTTATTTGAGATCAAGCCGATTATTATTAATACCTTATATAACAAGTGGGCGAGAAGAGGGAATTTGATTTGGAAGCATAATAATAAAGGCTTATGAAATACAGACTGTCGAGGGCAGACTATGAACATATGCAAAACATTAGCTTCTTCCTGGTGGCATCTTGGGACAGAGAGCGGTACAAGTCAGACACTCTACACCAATCTCAGAGTGTACTAAAAACGAAACAATGTTTTAGAGTTGTACATTTTTTATATCAGCTGTAAACAGAGGAGAGGCTGATATCAACATTTTGGGGCCGATTCTGATCTCGGTCGGAAGCGCTCCGAATCAGGTTCGGGATTAGCGGGTCGGATTCGGAAGCCGAATTTCCGTCCGGTTCGTACACGGGTCCGGACGACGAAGTACGATGCGAACAAGCGCGAAATCTCCAGCCGAATCGTTTCCAGGTCCGAACCGCTCTGTAAGTCTCTACCGTAAGCTAACCGCTGCGTGCAATGGAGGTGAATTCCGACCGAGCCAGTACGATGCTCGATTCGGACAGCCAGAATGAGTCGGAGCTTCCGGCTCGCGATAGCTCCTGGAGCTGGTCTTTGGGGGTCCGCATCGGACCCCCTGGTACCCGCAGCCTTACGGCTCGGACACAGGGGGAGACCCATGGGTCTCCCCAACACAGGAATGTACGGTGTGGATGGCACTGACGCGTACACACTGTAGGGGGTGCACTTGTCCGGAGCATACCCATTCAGTCAATGGGAGCCCATGTACGCGTTGTACGACCGGCTCCCATTGACTTCAACGAGTCCGACAGCATACAGCCGCATCGTGCTCGGTCAGACTCCAGGAGTCCGGATCGGTCTGAAAACACCCCGGATCCGGCTTGGTCGGATTGATTTCCGAATCGGCCCCTTAATTTAATCGGTCAACAGCCGATATGGTCGGTACATAAAGTCATCTTCTTTGATATCACAAACGATTGCATAATACACCCTCAGAGTTTGTTCTGAATTAACAAAAATCAGCAATTGTCATGGCAACTTAAATTCTTCTTGCAACTGTAAATGTGACGAGAGCTATCTTTAACTAACTTCCCAAATAAATTAACCTCAGATCATTGCAACAGCTAAGTGTACTTGTCCTGACAGATTTGTGGCAGGGATGCTATGCACCATAATGGAGAGTTAGAATTTTAAGGTGTTGTATGAAATAATTGCGCGCCCATCGTTCCCCAAGTTGGATTGTGAATTTTACTGTCTTGAAACTGACATTTTGTAAAAGCTAGATTAGAAAAAGGGTAAAAATAATGCCTTGGCTTTGCTGTCCAAGCACTCATTGATGGTGTTTTAAAGTTACCCTTGACAAGCATACCCATAAGTCTGATCATGGCCCAAAAAAAGATTTAAAATTGGGTAAACCCGACCTGCTTCTTTGGCTAGGAAGGTTCAACAATTCCTATGTTCTCTTTGGGAGTTTATAACTCCAGGTGAAACTAGATAGGGCTAAATCAATTCTGTGAGACCAAACGCTTTATCACAAATAGCCAGTATAGACCTAAACAAATATATTTTTTAAAATAGCAAATACCGCCATCTTTATAACATAACAAATTCCTACAGGACTAAAACGCAGATGGTCTTACAATTTTAGATTGGACTTTTTCCAAAAATAGGTAGTTGCTGGTTTCAACTATATTATTACGGTACGCGTGCAAGGTTAACCCCCCAAGCATTTTACATAAACAGTATTTCACTAATCATTCTTGTTACAAAATATATTAGCTAGGGTTTCGGCTTTATTTTTTTTTTAATGATAACCAAATATATATAAATGTAATGTAAATGTAAATATAAATTCATACTTGTATAGCGCACTACTCACCCGCAAGGGTCTCAAGGCGCTTGTACGAATACCGCTGAGGAACCCGTCCTGGCTTTCCCTGTAAGGCGTCCACTCCTGGGCACCCCCAGGGTGAAGGCCAGGCATCCTTAGCGTTATGGGGGCCGTTGTGGAGATTAAGCAAGCTTTTGCCCAGAGTTGCAGAGTGGGACTCTATGATTAGAATAGGCACAGAGGCGAGAATTATCAGGGCCGTGGAATTTTGAGCCCAAGACCCGCCGAGGCGGGGAATTGAACCCTGGTCCCGGGCTAGACCTCTGCATCAGGGTCTACCGCTCTAACCACTGAGCCACACTTCTCCACTAGCCCCCAAATCAGTCGCTTGCCTTTCTATTTCCCAAATCGCTTTTGCTGCATCTAGAATAAAAAATTGCTACATCATCTACAGAAGGAAATACTTTAGCATAAGATAATTGGGGAGATTCTATTTTCAGTTATTATTTTGCGTAAGAACAGCTCTAATTACAGTGTAAATACACTTGTAAAGTGTAGAGGACGCATCCATAGCCGACAGTGCGGTATGAGTAGGATACATGAGGACATCATGCCCAGGAGGGATTTGAGGATAAGGACTGAAAGTCTTCTTCGAAACCACCGATGCGGCTAGAGACAAGCTTGCGTTTTCTCCCCTGAGACGGGAAAGCCTTAGCCTCCTTTGTATCTAGTGTCGCTCCGAGGAAAGTAATGACTCGAGAGGGATGCAAGGTGGATTTTTCCCAATTGAGTGTAAGACCCATGTTTTGGAAGAGATTGAGACAGGCGTTGGAGGATTTGGTTGCGCCTGACAAGTATGGTGCCTTCACCAGCCAGTCGTCCAAATACTGGAAGACTTGATGCCCGTGTTGTCTGAGGAATGCTGCCACCGGGGAAAGACATTTGGTAAAAATCAGCGGTGCAGACTTGAGGCCAAAAGGGAGGACACAGAACTGATAGTGTTGGCCAGCCACTGCAAATCTTAGGAATTTCCTGTGACTCTTGTGGATTGGGACGTGAAAGTATGCGTCCTGCAGGTCCAAGGACGTCATGAAATCTCCCTCCTCCAGTAGGCCCAATATTTCTTGAATCGTGACCATGCGGAACGATTGCTTCTTTAAGAATGTGTTGAGCACCCTGAGGTCTAGAATGGGCTTCCATTTCCTTTCCTTCTTTTGAATGAGGAAGAAGCGGTAGTAAAATCCTCTCCCCTTGAGAGCTGACGGTACTCGCTCTATTGCCCCTTTCCGAAGCATGATCGAGATTTCCTGAAGAAGCAATCGCAGGTTCTTGTGAGGCATAGGGCGAGGAGGGGTTGTTGGAGGGATAATTTCGAACTCTAGAGAATGTCCAAATAGAATTAACTGTAGGACCCACCGGTCCGTTGTTATCCTCCTCCAGTTGTTGAGGAAATGGGTCAGTTTTCCTCCAATTTGTAAAGAAGTAGATGAGGGATGGACTGGCTGTAGTAATAGGTCATTGGCGTCCGCCAGCGGCGTTCCGTTGGGTCTTTCCTCTAAAGTTGGACTTTTCAAAGGAGGACTGCCTGTTCTCTTGTAGGCGCGGTTGGTATTTTGACTTGCAGCGGCCATAAGAATATGAGGATCTATTTTGATAAGTGCCTCTGAAAGAGGATTGTCCTCTACCTCTGTTCCCTCGAAAGGACTGGTTTTTAAATTGCAGCGTGCCAAGTGCTCTCGCTGTATCCGTGTCCTTTTTTGTCGTTTGTAGCGCTTCATCAATCTTTGCGCCAAACAGTTGTTGTCCATCATATGGCATGTCTAGGATTTTAGACTGTACTTCCTGTCTGAATGAGGTAGACTTGAGCCACCCCTGCCTTCGTAATACAGCTGCTCCTGCTAGTTGTCTGAAAACAGTCATTGCAACATCCAGAGTACAGTCTAATAATTCAGAGGCCGACGGCTGACCTTCTAGGAGCAGAGCTTGAACCTCCTCCTTCGTGACGTCCAGCAATTCAGACAGATACGGAGCAATGCTGCCCATAATTGTCTATTATATCTTCCTAGGAGCGCCATAGAATTTGCCACCTTTATCGTCATTGCAGGTGTGGTTGAGAATCGTTTTCCTTTTCCGATGTTATCCAGCTTCCTGCCCTCCTTATCTGGCGGGGCTGTTACCGGTGAAGATGGATTCCTGGAATTTTTCTGCGCTGCCTGTGTAACCACAGAGTCTGGTTTGGGGTGCCCTGTAAAACAGGCTGGGGCTGATGCTGGGGCCCTATATTTCTTGTCTAGTCTTGGAACCGCCGTAGAAACTGAGGCTGGTGTCTGCATCAATTGTAGGCCTTCTTTCCAGATGTATTCAATGATGGGAATAGATTTGGTTGCCTTCCTAAGTGGCTCCTTAAAATCGTAAAGGAAACAATCTGTTTCCTGAGACTCCATCGTTATGTGGAACCTTTTGGCCGCTCTTTCCATCATACTGTGGAATCCTCCCATGTCCGCCGGTGGTGAACCTGATGTTGTTGGCTCCAGGGACGCTGGAGAAGAAATTATATAATCATCTCTGTCATCATGATTGGAAAGTACATCTTGGATCCCCCCCTTCCTCATGAGGTTCTTCCTCATCTTCAGATGATGGCGGGTCCTGTGCTTGCTCCCTTTCCTGATGAAGCACTAAAGGTGTTGGTGGTCTGGACCGTGGAGACGCAGCTGCCCTTGCTGCTGGAGGAATCTGCCTATCCGCTGGAGCCGAGGACTCAGTAAATCTTTGCTTATAGTCCTCGATTAAGAACCTTAAATCAGACACAGTGGAGGCTGGTAAACATACCATGGGTGTAATCAGAGTCTGAACCTGTGCCTGAACATTATGCTTCTGGGTAATTTCAACGTCATTGTCCTCTTCATCCGTACTTTGGAATTTGACCACTAGATGAGCCGGACTGGTAGCCTGCGTGCTATCCTCCTCATCCGACTCCTCATCTTGTAGGAGACGAGCCGGTGGTAATCTTTTCACCCTACTTGGGGATGTGAATTCAGGTGTAATTTCCATTGAAGGACTCGTCGACGATAGGATTCTAGACTATTTATAGTCTACAGAGCGAGGGTCTTGTGTCTGTCCCATCGACGGTGGAATCGTCGGAGACTGTTTCCATTGTGACGTCGATGATGTCATCGTCGACGGTGCCGCTGACGACGGTATGCCCATCGTTGCTTTCGTTGTCTATGTTGACGTCGACGATGACTTTGCCGACGATACTCTCGTCGATGACACTGTGGACGGAATCTTTCTTGTTGACGAGGATGACTTAGTCGACGGTACACTCGTCGACGAGGATGACTTCATCGACAGTACACTAGTAGACGACTTTGATTTCGCCGACTGTACACTCGTCGACGACGATTTCGCCGACTGGACACTCGTCGACGATGAGGACTTTGTCGACGGTACAGGTGCCGACGGCGCTGTTCTCGTCGCCGACACGGACGACAACGCGGTCGTCGACGATGATGATTTTTTGATGACATTGATGGACGACAAAGGCTTATCCGCCGTCGACGAAGGTGTAGTTGTCGATGACGAAAACGCCGACGATGCCGACGTTGTCGATTCGGTCGTCGAGACAGACTTGAGAGACAGTTTTCCTTTGCGCAGATGAGGGCGTTGACGATGTCGTCGACGACGGCGCAGGCTTTTTGAAGGTGTGAACCTCCTTCTCAGACGCTGAAGACTTGACCTCTGAATACTTTTTTGCGGTCTTCTTTGGAGGAGCGTCTGTAGGGCTAGGGGAAGCCACCCTTGGCCTTTTTAAAGACAGTTGTGAGGAGACCGAAGAGTGCTCATCCTCCTCCGAAGACTCCAGATTGTCCCTGGTCTTGAGCCTGTTCAGCCAGAGTAAAAGACGTCCTTCCCTGTCTTTCAGTGTTTTTGTAGAAAAAGTTCTACAAATTTTGCAGTCTTTTGCTGAATGGTCCGGATACAGGCAATACAAACATGTCTTGTGCCGATCTTCAACATGTAACCTCTTTTTTCCACAAATACATTCTCTGAAGAGACCCCTCTTCTTCTGAACATCAGCCATAATCAGTTGTGAAGAAAATAATCCAAATCTGTGAAGAAATAAGCTGTAGTTAGGAAACCTGAGGAGAACTCAGGTGGAGACTCCCTTAGCACAACGTGCGGTAGAAAATCTGAGAGACTGAGGCTCCTGACAGGAAGGTTCTAGAGGGAGGTGTTATCTGATTGGCTCTCTTCTAGAGTTTAGTCCTTTTTACAAAAGGACATAGATAGGCTACTAGGGTGAGACCCTTAGGCCTACTTCTCTCTATGTATGTCTATAGGACATTACTTTTCTATGTACCGGAGACACCCGTCTCGACGACGGGGAATGATTCAGGCATGTGAATCTATGAAAGACACCCATAATGCTGGATAACCACAGACACCTTGCCTTTTCTGAATATTCCCCAGGTGTTTGACTGAATCTGGAAAACTCAAAAGCAATACTCCTGTGCGCAAGGCGGTCGCATTGTGAGGCTCTGCCTTGATGTTGTTCTATTTTGAACTTACAACTGGAGCCACATTAAGACGCCACTCATGCTCGCTGATGTCAGTTTTTTTCATAGGCTTATTTGAGCCTTCAGACGCAGAGCTCATCTGCAAATTGGTATGACCAGTGTGCAAAAAAAAACCTTTTCACAGAACAGGAAGTAGTGTGTGGCAGGAATCTGCACCAGAAAGAGCATTACCGAGGGTAAGTAACTTTATTTTCTGATGGATACTTCCAACCGCAGACTTCACACCTGGTGAATAGATACCAAAACAGTATCTTCGCATGCTGTGGTTCTGTGGAATGGCTCAGATCAAAAAGTCCTGCAAGACTAATCAGACAACATGCCCATCCCGACAGAATTGACTATCAAGGAAATAGTGCTTCTGGAACGTGTGCACTGAAGCCCATGCAGCAGCCTGACGGATATCCAGGCAGGCGCTCCGTGTGCCAGTGCAAAGGCGCTGACTCGGCTTGAGTGGAATGAGCCCTCAATCCTTCAGGTTGCAGTTTCTTAGCCAACATTTTGCAGATTTTAATGCTTGATACTATCCACCTAGATATGGTTCTCCTCTGAACTGCCTTGCCATTCTGTGCTCCTGAGAAGCCTTCAAATGGCTAAATCATCCACTTCTTCAGGGTGGTTGTGTGCCAGAAAAGACACACTAAACTGGTTTTGAAGCTGTGGTTGCTGGAGAAGAGGTGGACTGAGCTGTGTTGTCCCACATGCCCTTAGCATTGCCTTTGGGAAATGCAAACTCCACTTGGAAAGGCCTGGGAAGTATGCTAATCTTCTGGCATAACTCCGGAATCAGCAAAATAGATGGGGAAATTGTCGGACGGATGTGGAGAGACCCAAGTAGCAAGGTTCGGCCCCCTTAATAGTTCCAGGGCGAAATCATCCGCCATCTCACCAACAAGACAAGAGCCCTAAAAAGGCATATCTATCAAGGATGTTTGGACAGCCTCTGAGAAGCCTGTCGACCTCATCAAAGTGTGGCGCCAAAGCATCACACTTGTGCCAACAGCCTGACCCAAGCAATTGGTCGTGTTCAGACATCCCAGCCATGCTGCATGGTATGAGCTTAAGACGCCCATAGGTTGCCTGGCAACACCGATAAGATCCGACCGACCATCATCCATAGTGCACTGAGGTATTTACCAAGAAGACAGCTAGCATTTACTCAACATAGGGCAAGGCTTGCAGAAGAAAATGTGATTGCCAAAAGGTTCCTTACAGTTAAATTTGCAGTCGGAAAGAGTCATAGGAAAGGAGTTAGGATTGGCTTTACCAGTGGATGCCTGAACCACCAAGCTCTCTGGTTTGGATTTTGCGCGAGTAGTTCTGGGTCATCTGGAGCTAGTATATGACTGCGACCGAAGGACAACATTATAGTTTTGCCCAAGAGCACATCTGTAAGGGCCTCATTTAAGGGCAGGAAAGGTTCTGTGGGAGACTGACCAGGCTGAAATATCTCCTTAAGATAGTTGGTTTTAACCTCAGTAGTGACAGTTGCAGCTCAAGGACTTCTGCAGCCCTTCTAATCGCAACAGAAAAAGATGCTCTCTCTCCAATGGCAGGATCAGGGGGAGGGACTAATCTAATGTCTGGGGACATGTCTAAGCCACCGGCTTCCGGTTATTTCTCATAACAATTGCCTTCATCATGCTGGGATACAAATTCACCCCAGTCATCACTGTATTTCTGACTTTAGACAGTCAAGAGTCAGAAAGTTGGTGTCATGCATTTGAGCAGCCGCTCAGTTAAGGTACCAAAGGGTTTGAAGCATTGCCTCGTCAGAGACGAGTTTGGCTCAAAAACTGAGACCAACATAGGGTATGGCCATGCCGGCGATGTGAAAAGAACTGACAGAGTGTGACGCCATTACTGAAGTCGGCACATAACACAATGACTGCGCTGAGGGCTAACCCTGTCTAGTCTTAAAGTAAGAATATTTTTTTCTTTCTTCCAGAGAACACCACAAGGGCCAGCCAACATGTGTTTCGTTGTTGGGGTAATAACCCTCGACTTCTTCAGGGCTGTATGGCTGTCCAACTGGCAGTTCTATGCCTAGTATCCGGTTATACTTCAGACCAGGCTAGGTCTTTCCAATTAAATAATAGTGTATCCAAAAGAATGTAATTCGCTAATCTTATAAACGTTAAAGTTCTTGATTCACAGCGAGGTTAGGATCAGCAGATTCACTTCAGATCTCGATGAATTCTCAGCCCGGTGTCTTGCCTAAAGAAGACGTACTAATTTTAGACATACAAAACACACACCACTTATGGATTGTGACGTAAACGCTGCCACAATTTTGTGAACTAAGAATTTTAAAGTTTATAAGATTGGCGAATTACATTCTTTTGGATACAAGATTATTTAATTGGAAAGACCTGGCCTTGTTGGAAGTAGAACCGGATGCTAGACATAGAACTGCCAGTTGGGTAGCCATATAGCCCTGAAGAAGTCGAGGGTTATTACCCCAACGACGAAACACGTGTTGGCAGGACCTTGTGATGTTCTCTGTAATAAATAAAAAAAAATTCTCACTTAAAGACTAGACTGGTTTTGATTTCAACCTTGGATCAGACTTCCAAACTACACGCATGCGTGTGCACAGGATTGGACTTTATGTATTTAACCCCTTCCATTCTCATTATGAGCTCAGCTCGTCATGCAGCACAGTGCTCCTGTGCTCATGACGAGCTGAGCTCGTCATGACCACACCAGTTTTCATTGCTGTCCAGCACAGCAGGGGAAACTCTCAAGCAGCGATGTGGTTAAGACCCTTTAGTCCCAATCAGAGGGTTTTAGGGGTTTTACCCTCACCTGTTGCACCGTTAGATTTTATGTGTTAATCCACAATACGATACACTGCAGGCGCCGTATTTCCTATGCAAATTAATACCCCCTTTTGGTCAAATATCAAGATTGGAAAGATCTTGTAACAGACAAAAGTAGTAGAGTAGCAGTAGAAGCATATGACGTTGCTAACTATATGTAATAGTGTAATACTAGCAACTATTCACATCAGTGTGGGAAAGGAGGTGCGGTCCTGAAACCTGGTTATCAGTGAGCTCTGAGGCCAGCAGTGCAAACGAGAGCCCTCCCCATCTCAAACCCTAAATATTGATGCCCTTCAGTGTTGCCCTCTGTATACTGGTCCACCTCAGTCCTCCACCTCTCTGAATCATGCAGCTTCTCTTTGCGCTTAGTCTTCCCGCTACCAGCACCATGGGACCTGCTCCAAGTGTTCCAGGCCTTCGTCCACCCAAGATCCGACAGGCCATCCGCCACTTACTGTCCCTCTCCATCTGCTTTATTTTTAGCGCTGGTATGAAACAAGGAATTCTGGCAAGCAAAGCATTAGCGTAGGAGAGGCCGTGAGTGGTTTTAAAGCACTAACCTAGTTTTTAGCTTTCCATACTAACTTGGAGAAGCAGCAGAGGATGGCTCAAGGAGCCTGGAATGTCTCCATGTGTAGATACACGATAAGGAGATAGCCACTGCCCTGAAAATGGTTTTGCATGAAGTGGTTTGAAAATCTTATGTTCTGTTTTACACCTGCAAGAAAAGAAGCTATTAATAAAAAATAAAGTGGATGGCACAAGCAGCGTTGGGTGCTGGATTCATACCCTTGTGTAGTATAAGAATAAAACACCGAAAATAATGATAAAAAAAAACACTACATCATCACGGTGTTGTGCCTCCATTAAGGCACCCTAGGGTCTGTTCTCTTTATATGGTGGTGTAACCCCGCACAATTTACTTACCTTCGGTAACGATATATCTGTAAGAAACAGTAGTTCGTGTTAGATTCCTTACCTTAGAATATCCCCAGGTGTCAGACTGGATCCGGAAAGTTTTGCGTAGCAGTACCCTTGCGCGTTGATAGGCGTCGTCCGCGACTCCGCATCAGTCGTCGGCGTCGTTAGCGCCGTGATGACGTCGGAGTACTTAGACGCAGCCCCACCAGAGGCTCCCTCTTAGCCAGAGAATAACAGGCCTTAATGCACAAAACGACCCATCGAGAAATGGTGCGTTTGTGCACTGCCCGTCCCTTCTTAGCACCCACGTAAACAACAAAGAGCTGGTCGTCCACCCGGAACTGGCATGTGCAGTCCAAATAAAATGAGAGCGCACGTATTGGATCCAGACGGTGGAGCCTCTCTTCCTCTTTTGAGGGATGCGGAGGCGGAAAGAAGGTGGGCAAGGTGATGGACTGCCCGATGTGGAAGGCTGTAACAACCTTGGGCAAGAAAGAGGGACGTGTTTTTAAGACAACTTTGTCCGGATGGACAGAAAGGAAAGGAGACTTAGAAGAAAGAGCCTGGAGCTCGTTCACCCTCCTGGCAGAGGTGATGGCAACCAGGAATGCAGTGTTAAGAGTAAGAAGACAGAGGACAATTGTGAAGAGGCTCAATCGGAGCGCACATCAAATAAGTTAGAACAAGGTTCAAGTCCCACTGAGTCATCATGAAAGGAATAGGGAGAAACATGTGTGTGATGCCCTTTAAGAATCTATTTACAACAGGGGACTTGAAAAGAAAAGGCTGATCAGGAAGCCTTAAGAAGGCTGAAATGGCAGAGAGGTAGCCTTTGATAGTGCCCAGAGCAGAGCCCTGCTGGGCAAGTGAAAGAAGAAAGTGGAGAACCTCTGAAAGAGGGGCAGAAAGGGGATCCACAGCCTTTGCTGTGCACCATGCCACAAATCTGTTCCACCTGCAGGCGTATACCATTTTTGTGGAGGGGCGCCTGGCTGCCACAATGACATCACAGACTTCAGGAGGCAAGTCAAATGGCCTCAACTGCCGCCGCTCAATCTCCACACATGGAGGTGGAGGCTGGACAGGTTCGGGTGGAGGACCGTCCCCAGCTGCTGCGACAGAAGGTCCTCCTGAAGAGGCAGATGAATCGGGGGATCGACTGACAGGCTGAGTAGCTCGGGATACCAGTATCTTCGTGCCCAGTCCGGAGCAACAAGGATGACTTGGGCCCGGTTGCGCCTGATCTTTTTCAGCACTCTGGCAAGAAGTGGTATAGGCGGAAAGGCGAACAACAGAACGCAACTCCACTTGCGACGAAAAGCATCGCCGAGCGAGTGCCGTCTTGGAAATTCCAACGAGCAGAACTGATGACATTGCGCGTTCTCTTCTATGGCGAATAGATCTAACCAAGGCTCTCCCCACTGCCGAACGAGAGCTTGCGCCATGTCAGATTTCAGACGCCATTCGTGATCCATCATGCACCGACGGCTGAGTTTGTCCGCCCTGGCGTTCAGGGAACCTGCCAGCTGTTGAACCACCAGGGTGATGCTCTGGTGTTCTAGCCATTGCCAGAGGCGCAGAGCCTCCTGGCAAAGGGTCCACGACCCCACCCCGCCCTGTTTGTTGCCGTAACACATGGCGGTGGTGTTGTCCGTGAACACCTGCACCACACTTCCCCGGACAGAGGGAAGGAATGCCTTCAGTGCAAGCCGGATCGCCCGCAGCTCCAGAAGGTTGATGTGGAACCGGGACTCCGCCAGAGACCAGAGGCCTCTGATCTCCGCCTCTCCTATGTGGCCACCCCAGCCCAGGAGGGACGCATCCATCACAACTACGTGCTCCGGTTGGGGTAGGGAGAGGGATCTGCTGCTGACCCAATCGCGGTCCGTGAGCCACCACTGTAACTGTCTCGCAGTGCCCTCCGAGATCAGGACATGGTCGGACAGGTTGCCCTGATGCTGGGTCAACTAAAACTTCAGGTCTCACTGCAGAGCCCGCATCCGCCACCTGGTTTGATGCACCAGAAGGATGCAGGAGGCCATCAGAAGCCGCAGTATCACGGCACGGGCCATCTTTGGACTATCTCGCCGTGCCAGAGCCTCGGGCCTCCTGCAGGCACTGCACTGGCTTCCTGTCTGGAAGCGGATTATTTTTAAGACCTTGACTCTGGCGCATAAAGCTCTGCATGCCTCCGGAGCGAAATACCTCCAAAAAAGGCTGGCCTTCTACCATCCAGCCAGGTCCTTGAGGTCAGAATCCTTGTTCCTTGCTGCAGTGCCTCGTGTTAAGAGGGCACGCATTGGAGGCCGTTCTTTTAGACTGCTGGCGCCCCAGTTGTGGAATACGTTGCCAGTGGCCTTGCGCAGTACTTCAAACTTGTTGGCCTTTAGGAAGGGGCTTAAGACCTGGCTTTTCACTTCTTAGTTTTTTCCTGGGCTTTTTTTCTCCATTTTCTGTCTTTTATCTGTTCTTTTCTTGTTATGTTATGAGATAGGTGTGCAAATCAAAGCGCCGGGACACTCTTCCAGTAGCCGTGCGCTATACAAAACCAAGTATAACATAACATAACATATCAACCTGACCGAGACCCGGGATAAAGGCTGAAAGATCGGAATCAGAGCCTGAATGAGGATAAACCCGAAACTGCGCCGAATCCAGAGCCACTCCGATGAAGAGGAGCTTCTGAGAGTGACACTGGTGTGACTTCGGCATATTGATGGAAAACCCCAGCAGGTGCAGGAGGTCGGCAGTAGTCTGGAGGTGGCTGACGACTGACAACCAGTCGTCGAGATAGGGGAAGACTGACACCCCTAATCTGCGAAGATGAGCTGCGACCACCGCCATCACTTTTGTGAACACCCGTGGGGCGCTGGTGAGACCAAAGGGGAGAAAGGTGAACTGAAAGTGCTCATGACCTACCGTGAACCGCAGGTAACGCCGGCGGGCCGGCAAGACGGGGATGGCTATTTAGCTATCAGCGATTTTTTAATGAAAATGAAAAACTGAATAAAGGACAGAAAACTGAAGACACAAAGTCTCTTGCCTGTGTATTTGTTGGGAAAACAATTGTGATACTGTTACATGTGATTTGACAAATGTTGATATATCACTTTACTATCTATCCTAAACTGTGGATTTAATTCTGAAGGATGCTGTCCATTTTTCAAAGTCTAGTATGCCAAGGAAGTAGGGTTTTCCTTACTTTCTTTGTTAGGTCCGTATAGGGATACGTTCCTGGTTCTAGCACCTTCTTTTTGGACATAGACACGGTACTTAAATAGTGGTGCAAACGTTTTGCCTTAATCCCTATAAATTTTCTTTATGTGGAAATAGGCGTCCTGCAAGTCCAATGCTACCATCCAGTCTTCGGTGTCCAGGGCTGCTAAGACCTCAGCCAAAGTCAGCATCTTAAACTTCTCCTTCCGGAGGAAGCCGTTGACGTTCCACAGGTCCAAGATATTTCGTAGGCCCCCTTTGCCCTTCTAGGGAACCAGAAAGTGGTGGGAATAGCAAACACACCCTACTTCTGGCCCAGGAACGTGCTTGATGGCCCCCTTGGACAAGAGGGACGATACTTCCTCTTGCAGAAGTTGCAAGTGATCCCCCGACAGGCGGTGGTACTGCGGTGGCATGGCTGGAGGGGTCGCCTCGAAGGGGAGGGAGTAGCCCCTTCAGACGATTTGCAGCACCCACCTGTCCGAAGTGATGTGGCGCCAGTCGAGGAGGTGATGGAGGACCCTGCCCCCCATTGGCGTCAAATGGGCCTGAAAGCTCGGACTAGGAGGGCTTTGAGGCAGATGCTGCGGGGGTGGATGTGGGCTGGCCTCGCTGTTGTCCCGTGGCCCGCCCGCCGCTGCGCTGGATGTTAGTCTGCGGCCCGTGGCTGGCAGGACGTGAAGGGGTGCCCCTTCCTTGGCCACGAAAGGAGCGAAAGGAAGAAGATGGCGGACGCTGACCCGACAGGCCCAAGTACTTGGCCGTAGCCCTGGAGTCCTTGAAGAGTTCAAGCGCATGATCTCCCTTGCCACCAAAAAGGTGGCTGCCATCGAACGGCATGTCCATGAGGGTGTTCTGGACATCAGCCGAGAAGGTGGCGGACCTCAGCCAGGCGTGGCGGCGAACCGCCACCGTCGTTGACATCGCCCTGCCCAGCGAGTCCGTGGTATCCAGCCCACATCGAATGGAATACCGCGCTGTGTCTGGCTCCTCCGCAAGGGCTTGAGTGAGCTTTGCCTGGGCCCCCTCCGGGCACTCCGGCAGCACGTCCGCAACTGTATCCCACAGAGAGTGGGTGTAATGGCCCAAAAGGCAAGCGGTGTTGACTGACCGCAACCCCAAACTGAGGGAGGAGAACAGTTTCTTGACAAACTGTTCATACCTTTTGGATTCCCGATCTGGAGCTGCAGTCGGGAATGCGGACTGGGAAGTAGAGGCCTGGATAACCAGGCTCTCTGGGGTGGGGTGGGTGAAAAGAAAACTAGGGTCGCCCGGAGCCGGGCGGTGGCGACGTTCCTATCTACAGGGGAAACTGTAGCGGGCCTGGACCAGGTGCCCAACAGGACGTCCATGAGAGCCTCATTAAATGGCAGTAGAGGCTCCGGAGAGCCTGCCTGCGGTTTAAGGACCTCAGTGAAGATGTTAGACCTCACAGTCGCGACGGGGAGCTCAAGAGCCAAGGCCTTGGCCGCCCTCGTCCGCACCACACTATAAGCAGCCCCCTCCTCCATAGCCACGGTAGGAGGGGAGACAAAGCCAGTGTCAGGTGAAGTGTCAAGATCACTGGCTTCCCCTAGCTAGTCAGTCCAGTCTGAAATGATTGACACGCCCTTGTCAGAGGGTCCTCAGCCCCCTCCCAGTCACCCTCGCCCTCCATCTCCTGAAAATCAGGTGCAAAGGATGAAGCCGGCGCCGAGCGACGCGGCGTCGAGCAACGCCGGTCCGACGCGGGATCCGGACCGAGGGAAGAACCAGGGACCGGGGGAGACACCCTAGGGGTCGACGCCGGCGGGGTCATAAGGTCGACCAGCAGCGACCCGGATCCGGATCCAACGGGGCCCTACGGTGCCGGGCCAAAGTCGCTGACTGCGCCGAAGCACCCGGCGGGCCGAAGCTCCCGGCCCGCTTGGGCTCCCAGCCGGGACCGTGGGGCCCGTAAGCGCCGCGGAACTGACGGAGGAGAGAGCGACCTCATGGTTATGAGGAAGAGATAGATCTCCTCCGGCGTCTCGTTCGGCCCAGGGACCGGTGGGTGTGGAGCAGGCCTCAACGCCTGCAGCTCACTGCGGAGCCGCGTGGGCGGTGTCGCCCGAACCCCCAGCCGCATTGGGCAAGCTTTGGGGGGAGTCGGAGGAGCGATGTTGCCTCTTCGACTTCTTGTGCCTCTTACCTGAGGACTTGGAGCCCGACGAATGGTGACGACTCGCCGAGCTTCGACGACTGTGGCCCCGCGACCGGTCCCCCTCCTGGACCGGGACCATGCGTGGCGCGGGCCGACTGCCGGATCTCGAGGCGCTTACGGGACCGCTCCCGCCTAGCCTTCGACGTCAGAGCCTGGCAGTCTGGGCACGACTTGTCGTCATGGTCCAAGGCAATAGAGGCACCGGCGGTGGGGATCGGTAACTGACATCAGTCGGTGGAAATCGGTACAGGGCTTGAACCCGGGCATCTCTACCGGCACCGAGAGTCGTAAAGACATGAAGAGGGATCAAAAAGGATCCAAAAAAGTTTAGTCAAAAAGTGACTACAGTACTGCTTTTTCCGGATCTGCGCTTGCCGGCGCTAAAAAAAGAACTGACGTCAGCATGCGAGGGCCGCATCGAAGTAGTCAGATGACGTCATCACAGCACCGCCGCCGACGGACGCAGAGCGGCGGACGACGCCTACTGACGCACAAGGGTACTGCTACGCAAAACTTTCCGGATCCAGTCTGACGCCTGGGGATATTCTAAGGTAAGGAATCTAACACTAAACTGTTTCTTTCAGTTATGAAACTTACAGGATAATGCAACATACAGTTGGGTAGACTCTACCCCATGTATCCTTTCCAGGCAGGCGCCAAGAAGCAGCTAGCAGGATTAAGAGGAGCAGGCAACGCGCTGGCAGGGCACCCACTTCTCTTGTATTTTGGATACATGTGCTGGAAAACAAGAACGAAGCGTTCTGCAGCCAAATGGTGTCCGGGTTTAAATAGCCACGAAAGTAAAGGGGAAACGGTAAAAACAAAATATCATGGCTGCTTGTCCACTATCACTCCAGGCGCAATGCCTGCTTCTTTCATGAAGGGTGGGTTTCATCAGGAAGCGCTTGGCTTGCCGCAATCTGCTTTGTTACAAACCTGCCGTGGTGTGTAAACAGCAGCAGAGCGGGAGCTGAACTGTATGTTTGCTAACACAAAGCTGTGTCACTGAGCAAACACTCCGTGTCTACCTGGCACCCTCGGCGCCACCATCTTGTGGAAGTCAAGAGCCTGGCGGGCACGTGCTTGCTAGCGTTAATTGCCACGTGCCAAACCTAAATTGTGAGAGCAGAACTTCACTAAGAAGTTGGTAATTCTGTATTTCAGTTGAGATGTTGGCCTCCCAAATCCTGCGCGCACCCACACTAACCGTTTCCCAGACTTTCTGAATGTGATCCATTTTTCCTCTCGGAGGGCCAATCCCAACAAAGATCCCATTTCAACGGTTGGCTGGCTGCGATGACGTCACTGCTGGTTATGATGACATCACCCTTCTTCCCGCCCTTAGCCGGGCGGTGGCGGTTTCAGAACGCGTCTACAAGGGGGCATTTGTCTTTTAACTATCTGCATAAGCCAGGACAGCGCCCCCCTGCGGAAGACCTCGGACATGACGATTCAGTCCGCCCACTGCAAGCTAACAGAAAATGTCAAATATTGAACCACCAGCTAGTAAGCTAACGGACCATGTGCCCTGGCAATCTTCGCATTTTTTCTGCCTTACAAGACAATGCCGGCCATTACCAGGAAGTAATTCTAAAAATAGTGTGATGGATGGTTGATGACGTCATTTACGGTCATTTCGACAACGTAGCCTTCCTAGAATCGTAGCCACCGTTGAGTCACTGCTTCGCCACACAATGTATCGTCTCTGGTCCTCCTCCCGTGTACTCGCGAAACCCTCACTGAAGCCCCCAGCGCTTTCCAGGTCCCCTGCCCTGAAGGAAAACACGTTCATCAGGCAGCGCCAATGAATCGCCTCAAGGCGCCTGCCGGTAGGACTGCGTGTGAGTAATACTTAAAAGAGGTTAGGGTCAAGCTTGGGATGCTGAAGAGAGCCTGGGAAGGGACATAAGCTAGGGTAATGGGACAGCGAGTCGTCCACCCACCCCCTCAGCCAGTTGAAATGGAAAGCCAGGTGAAGAACTTAACATAATTCGTTCGTTAGTTAGTGCGAACTCCGAGAAGGAAGTGTGTACACCATCACGGTTCACGTGCACCACTATAAACTCACGGACTGCTGAGGAGAGGCCAGTCCTAATGATAAATATGCAGATGTGTGAACGGACGAGTCAGCAAGGTGCTCGCTCCAGCGTGGGAAAAGAGGCCGCCAATCCAACCCGTCAAAGCAGCTGCGGAATCCCACACAGGAGGGCGCCCCGGCACCCATGCAAATAAAAGATGTTCTTGTCAGATGAAGGCACCGCGCTAAACTACAGCAGGTAAAATCCCTTTTCCCCACTCTGACCTGCTACGCCCCCTTTGCCCAGGTTCCCCCGGCACAAGGCTCTGTACCCTCCCAGGTAAAAAAAAAAAATCGAGGGATGTGGGCACAGATCCCCAGAGCTCCTAAGCAAGGCACCTGGGGTAAGGCAAAGTTACTAAAGACACTATCTACTACCGGACAAAGGAGCATGACAAAAAGAGGCCAAAGGGGATCTTACATGCACATCATCTTGCACAAAGCGTATGGTAGGACCCTCATGCATCACACCACTCATGGAAACCTTCCACCAGCAGGAAGGCACGGTCTTGGAAGTCACAACTTCCAGATTCCAGACCAAACTCCAAGAAGGATAACATATTTCTGTGTCCCTAGCAAGGCAGGACTGCTACAGTGCCACACAAGCGGCCTTTACGGGCCACACACACAAAGGGCACTGCACGCTCCAGTTGACTGGACCCAAATAAGTTGCTACGAGTGAAAGGGGGCAGACTATGCTTTCAGAGAATCTGGTCCATGGTGTTGTGCACAACAAATCAATAGATACGACATTGAAAGACATGCAGCCAATGGTCCCAAGCGGGCCACAGACAAGTGTGGTTTCTCAGGCTCTTCAAATAAGTATAAAAGGAAGGTCAAGTGCCCTGCGCTCCCCCTTTACCCCTTTTCTAACCACTGGCCAGATGTGCCAAGCTTACCTAGTGCATAACGAGAATGTTTGTAATATTTAAGAAATCTTGAGTTAATTCGCTTGTCCCCAACTCCACAACACAGTCAACAGCAACATTCAGATTTGCGAAAGAAAACCATAGTGTGCCATGAGCGTGTCTAAATAATTCAAAATACTCCGAAATCTCCCTCTTTGCCACCGCAACGAGTGCCTCAGTAATATACACATGCCGCCCACGCACACACACCGCCTCGGGAGGTGCACTTTGCTCTTGCTGTTCATGCAAACAAAAGATAGTGCAAATAAATACACACATTGAGGCGATAAAAAAAAAGGTGAAAGATCGGCTAGCTATCACAAGCAGACAGTTTGCTTCCACTTCCAGGGAGCCAGCGGTGTAGTGTGAGAGTGGAGCAGCCCTGCCCAATGGTCGTCCCCCATCCCAGAGCATTCATCTCTCTCCTACACTGCACCTTTATCAGCTTTTGTGGCGAATACCCTACACGTAAGTGTGTCGGACTGAAGACACTTCTATAGTGCTCCAAGGACCCAATACTTCATGTGAAGGCACAGCCTTCTCATTCTGTAAGGCGTTCTGACTGGGTGGTTTTCTTAACTTTTTGTTCAGAAGCCTCTTGCAGCTGCGCTGTACCTGGCAGCGCAGCGGAGAAACTCCACAGAATCGCACTAAGGTCTGGACCTGCCTTGCTGTCTTCCCCATGTGCCCACAGCCTTCTGACAAAAATGCGGCCAAACCAGTGCATATCCATTGAGGATCAATAGTTAACAATTAATGCTTTTATCGACATCAGAAGGTGTGAGGGTGCCAATGTTAGTGGGTCTATGTGCACATACAGTTTAAATCCAACCATGAAATCCTTTATACGACGCCAACTGTCAGGGCAGCATATTCCATTGTCCAAGAGAGGAAAATGCGACTCCAAATACTTTGCATACTTTTTCCATCCTTCCTGACCCCAACCGAGACCTTACTTTGAACAACAGCATGTTCGACACAAACTTAAACACACTCTCAAGCTAAACACTTCACATAGTCTTTAATAACTTCCTTAATCAAACACCACCAAACTCCACCAACAAAGGGCAGGTCCAGAGCAGCATGGTGCGGTACCCAGATGGAGAAAGCGCTACGGTGCCATAAAAATTAAACTAAGTGCTATACAACAACCATCATCATTCTACACAACATTGAGTGCAACATGGCTGTTTAGAGGTACAGCACTTCCATTAAAAGTCTTCAATTTGAGCATTTTCTTCTATGCTGTAAAATTAAACAAAGCAGTCTAGCTAGGGTTCAAACGAGTGACATTCTTTTGTACGAACAGAAGTTGCTCCAAATAACTTTCTACCGTTCTCCCTTCGAATAGATAAGGTTTGTTTTCATCCATGTTCTCTAGAATTCCTAAAACAACGTTTGGCCGACAACTAGTCACATGGTGCGCCAAGTCAATAAGAGACTAAAGCTAACATGCACTGTACCACAAACTTAAAAGCCATGAGATATGAATGGAAAGATTGCTGAAAAGTTTGAGTCTTACCTGAAAGAAACCTGGAGGGATCGGACCTCCCGGCATCCCATCGTTGGGGGGAATGTTTCCAAGCACTGGACTGGGGGCAGCAGCTGCACTCTGCAAGTAACCAAAGCAACACGTGAGGGAGGGCCATGAAATCTACGTTACATATCATGCACGTTCTGCTCAATGATCAATCCCTTCTTACTCAGACTCCACCCCTCTGTAATAGGCAGAGTATATGTACCACCACGTAAAGGCCATCGGGATACAAGGCATTCACCGAAACTCAAGTTGCAGACCTGCTCTCTCGCAGGTCACACAAACGTGCTAGTTACACCCCCTTTTCCTTAAAAAACGCTGCTATCACCTATCCCCTATGCCCTCACCCTCAAGAAGCCACACCCTATGGTCAACGTTTTGGGTTGAGTATCTCATGAGCTCAGATTGCAGAGGCCTGGTCCAAACTTTGAACATTCCTATGTGGCCCTTTTCCATAATACGGATTTTCAGCAAAGGTCTTCAACAACTCTTCATTAAGTGAGTCCAATGGAGGTCAAATCACCTTAAATGCATTTACACAAGAGGTCCTTAAATTAACAAACTTACATTCCTGATTATCTGCTGTAGATGAAACCCTAAATCGGAATCTAAACAGTCCATATAAAGAAAAAATATTTATTTATTTTGCATTCAAACTTGGGGGTTAGTTTTAGGAGTGGAACAGTCTCGAACTCTAATCATAAAAAAGTTTGACGAGTCTGCAATCATCTAAAAAATGGGGTAATTAGTTTGTTCAGGTTTGACACGACCTCCACTTCTGGGGAAAGTGACTGGACGAGTTATCGATCATCATGACTTAAGGTTGCTGTGCAAAAGTTTATATAACACCCTATAAATGGAAATAACTACAGTACAACTTACCTCTACCAGACATAAGCATCATCAGTAGTACACGGCCCCCATGTGGAGGATCCCTCCAGACACTGGGCTCATTCACAGACTGAACCCATAAGTGCAGTAAAACAAGAGCTGCAGATCATGAGCGCCACAATGACCATAGGGGGTCCCTAAGCCAGGGCTGTGTCCCTGGGCACCAGTGTTAGTCACATGAGATCAGAAGAGGCAATCCTGTTTCCTCTAAATGGGAGGGGCTCTTTTGCAGTAAAGCGGATGTACCTTCACCTTAACCCTGAGGGGTAAAGAGAAAGCATAACACGTATCTGCAGAGAAATGCACTAAAAGGTGGGTGACCCCCCCCCCATACAAACAACTCTAAAAAGCAGCATGTTTGCATTACCCACAGTCCTGATACATCTTTTACAAACTTTGCAATTCTGAATGTATACACTTGTAACTAGCAGAACTCCGAAACACAGGAGATAGACATATAAATAAATATGGATATGATGGGTATTATTTTTTAGAAAGAAAAATTCCTATGAAGTTCTTTGAAATGGGAATACAATAAACTACTTCCCTTATATTTTAGCACCACAAGAAAATAGGCACAAAGGTTTGGCTTTCCTTCTATAGATCTTTACTTTGGGAGTATGATGTGAAGTGAGAGTTTAATGGAATATTAATAGTACGTACCTCTGGCAGCGGGATTTGAGACATGTCTCACAGGGTTACTGAGATCAGAGCGCTAGTGCAAAAATAGGAGCTAGCGGTTACTAGTAGCTATGGTAAGTGATCAAAAGTAGGGAACATGTCATAGGAAGTTCACTCAGGAGGCACAACAGTACTTGGTCTGGGAACCCAGAAAAGGACACTAAAGACAGACTACTTTGACGAGAGGTAGGAGTCAAAGGCCCCCAGTTACCCACAAATAAGTGACCCTGAATGGCCTTATAACAAAGGTAGAATGGGCAATCAGAAGTTGAATCCACAACGCAGGGTCAGGCACTCGATACCCAGTGTACGTTTAATTTGTACTTCTGTGTTTTTGAGCCCTGCATTACACGAACATGAAAGTAACGGTGATAGTGCATGCAGGTAGTCTTCCAGTCACAGGAATAGGTAGTAAATTCAATAAATTCCAGTTATGTGTAAATGCTTTCTTGACTACCAGGAGTGAGATCTGCTGCCTTTCTGAGAGTCTCTTTATTGCATTACATTCAAGGACACTGTAGGACACAAAGTTCTAAAACGCCGAGCCTCACATCGAACTTTTAACCACAAATGCATCAGCTGATTAATATCAATCACATTTTGTCTTATCAGTAAAAATATTGATTACAGTTCTGTCCCCCAAAAGTAAGCACAGAGAATATCTACACAATAGCAAATACAGAATTAATTACAAAAGAGCAACAAAACATTACTTTTCAACCACCATAAATGACATGAAAATCTTGAAAGATTCAAGCTATGTTGTGGGAAAATGTAGGAAAACAGAATCAACTTGTCACAACAATGCACGTAGCCATGCTCAGCCTAACAGTCTCTGCTAGCTCTATTTGAAGACAGTCTACAACTGTCCATAAACAGATCAACGTGGTCTGGTGATCTGGGCTCCTTTAGTCAAGGCATGTCAGCCATCTCTCATATTAGCATCTGCATTTAATAGTTCTAGGAAGGCCATCTGAATCCGTCCCAAATTACAAAATATTCGAAACTATTCCCAGGTAAAAGCCAATAGATTTGACAATCTGCCTGTCATACATTTTTTCAACATGCCTTTTGCAGTCACAAAACATCTTGGCTATTGAACACAAACTTCCTGGTATAGTTTCAGGACACCCTGTCACTCTAGTTATCATAATTTGCACATAATGTATAAGATTAGTTAGTTGATTTTCTATGCAAAGTACTTGTCAGGACAACAATAACTGGTCTGTGCTTCTCCATTATAGCTTACCTTCAAAGCAAACAAGTGACTCTGAAAAAATAAGCTTTTTTATAGTTTAAAATAAATTTGCTGAGCGGATTAGGTCACCTGAATTTCGAGGGTTACTGCCCATCAGAAAAACTCAAATGTTCCATTTTAATCAGTTCAATGAGAAACTAGAACAATTCCCTTAAGTCAGACGACATCGGTCCTTAGAAGTAGACCAGACTCAATCCAAATACTTTCCGAAGATAAACTGCTTATCTATGGAAGTCAACACAATTGTGACAAAGGCTGATCTAAGCGAAGGAACTGAAACTGCTGCTTCTAAAATGCAGCTCATTAGTTGAGGATTTATGAGAAAAATTGTGTGTGTACAGATCATTCAATTGCATAAAGAACAATACAGACGGCAAGACAGGCCCATATTTTAATTACAGACTGCTAATATTTAGCCTGGCTAAACTACTGATTTTGCAGCTGGTGAGAAAAAGCATTAGAAGTTCAGTAACTCATTAGCTACAGTCTAAGAAGGCCCACACCCCTTGGCAGCCAAGAACTGATGTATACTATTGATTGTAGAGGACTGCCCTGTCCTACCCTGGTTTAAAAAAATGCTAACCAGGCTCCAACTTTCAACACTTGTATGCCTCTAGTACACCTTGTTCTTGGACTGATGACATATCCACTTCCATGTAACAACAGAATTTTGAAATACAGAGACATGGCGGCCATATTGGGGGGATGGGGGATGGTTTATTGGAATCACATGCTCTGGAGTTCATGTTTGTATCAAATGCTTTCAGTAGCCATGAGGTTCCGCAGCTGTATGGCACATCCTCAGCAACAGCCGGGAGGTCCTTGAGAGCCCTTCAAGACAGAGGACTACTTGAACGCTTGGCATCCCTGAAGTCGCTCTCACTTGAGAGGATTTACACACACAGGCACAACAAAGCCCAACATTAGCACATACTAATGGCTATCTTTCATCCACTCCAGATTTCTATATCGGTAATCGCTCTGTCAAGGTCAGGCAGCTCATCAGCAACTACTCATGCTAATTTAACCAATTTTATGTCTCTGTGCTTCACACATAAGCAGCACATCTATTTTTAACTGCAACATGCCCAGGATGGTATCTTTTGCACATGATACACTATTCAATGACATCCTTTTGAGCTCAAATCACTGCAATGCAGAGTAAAGTAAATCAGTATACAGAGTAAAGTTCAAAGTGAGTACAACAAGTATATTGCATCAAGTTTACAAGAAACCATGTTGGAGGAAAGAGTAGATAAATAACTTGGAATCGTAATGAGATTTATTAGTACAAATTACATATTGTATGAGGTAGCAGGATAATGCTCAAAGTAAAATGCAAAGTTCACAGAATGCAGGTCTATCTACCCAATCTTCCCCCCACCGCCACCTAGGAAACCGTCTCACCGCCCAGCAGTATGCTCATCCTCATTCCGTCAAAGGCTGTATATCTGCTCACCTATGGCTGCGTCAAACTGAAACATCTCCCACGTTTACCAACAGTTCGTCCTCTTTATCCTGCATCACAAGCAAAAGCAGTCCCGCTTACAGGCCACTAAACAGTTCGCTTACATTCAGCCAGCATGAAGACCAAGAAAGCTCAAGATATACGAATGTTGTCTTTTTATTTATGGACATATTCTTTTTATTGGCTGTAAACCCATATTTAAAACTGTGGTCTTATCCAAAAACCTCCTTGCTCCGCCCCCAGACAAAACAATATGCGATGCTGAATTAGACTCAAATTCTTCTAATAAATCAGACTTTTAGGCACCTTTTGCAGAACTAAAAGGTCAAACTAAGGCATAGTCGGATATGGTGTAATCAGGAGTTACCGTGCCTCATTGCCATGTCCCAATGCAGCATACCGGAGCTTGCATGGCAGGTTGCCGGATTTAATGCAAGCCAGAGCTTGTGTGATGGTCTTCAGCATCTTGTCATAAGCCTAACCATGTGTTTGCATGGCAGAATTATATGGCTTAATATATGAAGTGTTGGTGTTATGCATGATTTTCTGGGAAAAGCTCCCACGCTGTTGACACGACAACGGTGTGTCCATGCAAGTGTTGTCAAATTGAGCGCGCAGGACAGAGCAGCAAGTTTTTCTGTAAATTTAATCAGCAACATCAGTCTAGTTAAAGTGTCTTGCATAACAAGACAGCTTACATATCTTGCACTGTTACCTATACTGAAGTAAAGAGGCATAGTCCATTTCAGCCTCAAGAAACTATCTTGGGTTGAGAAGTGTTCTGAACTGGCAAGCCATCAACTACGTGAGGAAATCACCAAGCTGTTATAGACGCCTTGCAAATGCTACACCGCTCCAAACACTTCTTTCAAGTATCAAAATAAGTAATTATTCACGCTTTTGTTGTATTAAGTGTTGTTAATCACATGTCTCTTTGTATGCTGCAATCTCCATAGAGATAGACAAGTAACCAGGCGTTGCTACACAAAAATCCAATAATAATTAAATTAAAAAAGCACTGTGATATTTGCATATATTTGTATCAAATTATAGAAATTGAGAAATGTTAAGGCTGTTATGTGGCATTCACAAATATTTGATGCTATGGAGGATCGTTTAAACTTGTGTGCATTTATTTTCAGATTTTAAAAGAATGAGGGAATCTGAATAATTTATTGCTGTATAATTAAATATATGTGGAGTGAAGACCCTTTATTAAATAAGAATACGTTGACCTTTGTTGGTGAATCATGCAGTTGCTCAAAATAAGGGATGGAGATTCAGTTCAGAAGATGGTATTCATTCTGAAAACGAACTTGGTGAACATCGAAAGAAAATACATTTTTCAAGCTGATAACTGGGGAGGAGCTACATTTCAGAAGATGGCACACCCAGGTAAACAGGGCGACCATACCAGATTATGAACGTGCCTCTCAGCTGTGGCCTTCAGGGTTTAGAGTAGGTGGGAATGAGCACTTCCAAGGTAGGGATACAGCTGTTTTTGACATGGGTGGCGAGGGGTCCTGTGGGGTGTCTGTAAATGGTACAGCTGTATAGAAACCAACAACCACCAAGCAGACATTTGAGCTAACAGACAAGTCTCCAATAAACTTCAAAATACTCAAATGAATAGCAGTGTACGCTCATTTTTCATAGACTTGTTAAAAGTAAAATGACGATCGTGAACATTGCCTGCGCCATCTTGTTTAGTGGGAATTTCTCTGTGCACGTAAGCTGCAGCCATTTTATCCATCACAGCCATTATGTACTCTGTTGGTCACCTTTGTTTCACCCTGCCCTTATGGGCATCCATCTGACCCTCTGACCAAACTGGATATGTCTGCTGGGGGCTATAAACCCTTTTGTCACGACAAACCTCAGCGCCACTTGCTGCAACAAACTAGTTTTTCCATTGATCTCTGTTTGCAGGCAAACCTTTGAACAATCTACCCCTTATCACACCTAGTTACTCAAACCAGTTCCAGACACAAAAATGACCCTTGCAGACATGATTTATTGCACGACAAACAGCAAGACTTGTTTTACCAACAATGGGACCTTTTTTATCAACAGAACGGACTCTTAGATCTGGTCGGTCTCGCATGTTTTAGACCCTGAAGCAAAGTCCAGCTGCAAGATAAGATTGTCTGTTTGACCTGGGTGGGAAGAGAATTACTGTTGGGCTTGTGTGGAAACCTGCCCGGGGCGGGGACTCCAAGCTTGTGTAACAATGTTGATGAAACAAATGCATTGTGTAAAACCTGTATAAAAGGAAGAGCCAAAAGAGATGCCAGCAGAACACCTCCCTCAGACATCCCGGTGTCTGCAGTGGACGTGGTCTCCTCATGAGAAATAAACCTTTTTCTGGTCTTCCAGTTCCCAGCGCTTGCCTCATTATTTTGATAGCGAATCCAAGGTTAATCAAAGGTGAACCGGGCAGCATTGGGGATCTTAGAAGACTCGCTGCTTTTCACAGACTTGATTCAGACAGGTAAGGGTGTTCATAATACAACTGCCACTGTTCACCCCAGCCAAATACACTAAAGGAACATCCTGCAATCAGACCACCAGATGCTCTCCTAATCCAGGATAGACTAATGTGCAAAGAGGCCAGGTAAACGGCAGATGTTGCTCTACGTAAGGACTGCCTGACATAATAAACTGGGGTGTTGTGGGAGGGTGGATGCTGGCACTATTAGACAGGCTAATTAAAGACTTCTGTACTTTGGAGAAGTCTTCTACATATCAGAATGTTGCTACCGGCAAGAGGTTATGCTGGAGGGTGCCTAGAAGCAACAGAGCGCCGCTCTTTCAAATCTACTACCATCTCCATTAAGTAATCGCAATTGAGTGGGAATGAGAGGCACTGTGGTTAAGATTAGTGCTCAGCCCTAGTGTAAGAGGACAGCCTAAAAAAGCTGTTAATAACATTTTGAACAGAAGCGTTGTTGAGTGCATAAATAAATATATTTTTAAACTTTAATCAATATTTACTGAGCCATCCGTCAGAGATAAAACTAGATATTCAAATGTAACAGTGTCCTCTTACCCAGCACCATGGTCTTTCAACTATGAAGCTTGAAAAACACACACAAAAAAATGGATTCACTAGCAGCAACTAACTAGATTAAGAACTTGAATATGGTTCAGTACAAATGAGTAATGTTCGTTTGTTGCAGTCAAAAAGTAAAATGCTCCCCATAAAGGACTGGCCAGAGCTTGGAGCCTCTCTTCAGAGGAATGCAGCTCGAATTAGACACCACATTGCCTTCTCTACTAGAGTAACCCACAACGGGAAACCTCACCCAGATGAGTCTTTCAGGAAGAACGACCCTACAACCCTGAAGTAGAGGTGGCCCGAATAAAGTTAATACAGAGATTGATGCAAAACTTATGGTGGCCCGAATAAAGTTAATACAGAGATCGATGTAAAAAATATTTGATAGATTTACCTAAAAGACAATAAATTGCAACAAAATCAATAACTAGTAACATGAAAACCTTAACATTACAACCATAGCAATGGCTTGGCTGTGCTATGAAAGAAGTGCTGATGCGGTTCTGCAAAGCATTCACAGCCAGTGCAGAAACATCAGTCCCTCCGGTACAGCTCCGCCACAATTATCAGTTATAGGTACAATACATCCATCATAAGAATGGTACTTTCAGAAGTCACAAGAAACCACCAAGGAGTATTGCAAGTGACATTTGTTGGGCACCTCTACAACACTCCCATAGAAAGCTCTCTCAAACGTGAATCGACTGAAGGACATTTGAGGTGGGTCATCCTTAGCAAAACACGCTCAAACAGGCTGCTGGTCTGCTTAAACTTTGGAAACAAGCAGCTCTTTCAAGTAGAGAAACAGAATATCACAACACAAACAAATGACTAATTCAGACATTATTTTTGGATACCACCGTGTCTTATCACATATTATGGAGCAACTAGCATTTGCCTTCTGATGCCTCTTCTGATGCCTCTTCTAGATTCTAGCACAAGCCCTTATGTCACATACAATTTTAGCACAGTAAGACATGCTAAAGCTTTCTTTTGAGTCACCTTCAAGATGGACACTGTTGCAGGCTACTTAGATACCACTATAGCTATATTTATGACGTGAAAAGGAAAGTCTAACTGGATTCATTCTAAACACAACGCGTTTCGACCGAGATATGTGACAAAGATCCAGGTCGACACAAAGGAGGGGACCCCTCTAACGTTACTTTGAGGTCAGGGAAAAGAGGGGAGAAAGAGGGGAGAAAGAGTAAAGAGCACTAAAGAAATTCCCTCAAGACATATATACTTTTAATTACCAACATGATTTGCATATTGCACTTTGTTCACACACAACAATAACCTCAGAACTAATGAATAACATTTCTTTGGTATTTTATTTCATCATTCTTTGTTTTTCATTTTCATTTCATATAAAGTATTTTTTTTTTATATATATAGTTTTGTACAAAATACATATTCCAGCAAGTACAAAAACAATTTTATAGTAAATAGCCCCTTGGCTATAAAAACATATTAATGCAATTACACTCATACACTGTCATTCATTCTAACTTATTACCATCCACACACTCCATACAAATGCAGTATCTGAACAAATCTTGATTTTTCTGCCTAACTTTAAACCATCAAATGTTAAAGATTGGTTCCACGCAAGGTCGACGCACGTTTCGGTGGGTTGTCCACCACCTTCCTCAGGACCTATGCAGATACAAACATTCCTTACACAACACAAGCCAGGGGATTTTTCATTCACAATGTATGTGCCAGCTGTCTTCCTTAAAATTCAGTTAGTGGTACTGGAATTTTCAGCAGTCCAGGTTTGCGTAAAGAAATTTTTCTTCCTTCTATATTTCTATTTTATGCCACGAAAAAAAAAAATTCTCTTCCTGAGAGGTGGATCCTTTCTCACTGAAGATGGTGATAAGGTATGAGACACTCTCGTAATTCCTTGTTTTTTTTAAAGGAGGTGTTTTTGGGTAGATTTATATCATTGCATACAGGAATCCCTCTTTCTGTACAAAGATCGCGATATTCATGAAAGTCATTACTGCGACCTGTGAATTAGATATCCGCGATATCAGTATTACTAATCGCCCTTCAAATCTTTGTTGTTCAAGACAGCTTGAAATTGTGCGTCTTCCTCATACGGCTGTCCTGCAAACCCGTGTTGCTGCGCGGCAAAGATCCAGGTCGAAACACATTGTGTTCAGGCTGAGATTTTTTTTTCCTATAGATCAGGAAGCTGTTCATATGGTCTGGATGTCCAGTAAGCATCTGCTCTAATCACGGAAAAGATTTTCAGATAAACGTTAATAGAACAAGCCTACTCATTTGACAAAATGATCTAACACCTTGGGAAGAAATCATTCGGTCCACCGTCTCCTTCAGAACTACTGCACTTACATTGCATCTGCAGGCAGTGAAACCAGTTTCGACCATCTCCACAATAAAAAAAAGATGCATGAACAGAACAAGAACTTTTAAGAAGTACATAATTTTCTTATTTAACTTGCATGACTGGTCGAGAGCCAATTTTGGTGGGTCGCGAAACTCCAAGCAATACATAAAGATGCCTTTAAATCTGTATTTATCTTGTCACATTTACTGAGCTTCAAAGACAGAGGTCAAATAGAAGGCTATGTATTTTGACAAATTGTTGCTTATTTTTTAAGATTGTATTGGTGTTTACAAACTCCTCTTTGCTGTCAGAGAAAGAAAAGTAAGGGAAATTATATGAATCTTGCAGAAGTAAAGTGAGAGTAAAAGTAAAGGCTGCTGGATTTCATTTTTGCAACACACAAAATGTAAATAACTGTAAATAAACTTTACAAATTCAGCAGTTAGGATAGTACAAATTAAGCACATTTAAAAAATAATCTTCAAGTGTGATGGAGATAGGGAATTTAATAGGCTTAAAGCAAATCAATACACTTTACTTGGTGATGCCTAAATGATAAATATTTACTAAAACCAGATTTCCACACATTATCATTTGTGTGCAATAGTTTTATCAGTAAAACTATATGTCTGTGCAAGTTTTAGTGGCCATTTCAGTTGAAAAGACAATGCTTTATTTACATTTTAAAAAGTGCCCTTCTGATGCCCATTAGAGCTAGTTGGGTCGTGAAAGTTAATCACCCTAAAAAGTCGGTCATATGCCTAAAAAGATTTGGGAAGCACTACACTGGGGTAACCATGCCTATAAAACAACATACGTCATTCAATTATAAGCAACTATGCTTTTGTTATGTCAATTTCTGCAGCAGTCAAAAGCTGTAGTTGAGGATTCTATTTGCATAATGAAGGTATCATTGTGTTACTTTCTTCATATGAATGGAATTTATAATTTCTTTTGGGTAACACACCCCGACACCCAAGTGGTGACTGAGTAGTTATGATCGTGTTTCCATAGGATATGCCTGTTTTGTGCAACTAATAACCTTGGTTTCATCTTACGAATCCCCACATGCCAGGGCCGGAAAAAGGGGAAGCCCAAAAACACGTTTTCCCTATCATTTTTCCATAGGAACTTTAGACGCAGCTATAGCGGAAACGGCTGAGCGGATTTACACCAACTTTGGCAGAAAGCTAGATCTTGGTGCAGAAAGAGTGCTTTTTGAGATTTAATTTAAATCCGTTCAGCAGTTCTTAAGCAATTAATGCTTACCGACATATTTTATGCTGAGATTTGATTGGCTGCCATAAACAACGATGTGGCAGCACCCATCTTAGCACTCAGGACTCAGTTTAGAGTATTAAAAACGTTTAAAAAAAAAAAGACATAAGGGGACACAGTAAGGATACCATGGCCATATCTAGTTCCAGATGGACCCTGCATTGGACCCTCATTGGCTTTTCACATGGCAATAAAACATTACTTTACATTTTTTTCAAACCTATAAATCTACTGGAAAAGAAAACCAAAGGTAAAGTGACAATAAATGACTATCTTACACCGCATTAATAAAAAAAACGTTACTGCAAAAAACTAAGATTAAAGGGGTATTCTAGTTAGATGAAAATCTCAGTTAAAAGGTTTAAACTAAGAAAACAACTGAAATTCACCAATTCTAGTTATCTCAAGTAACTATAACTCGCGCCCTCACAAAGCACTACAAGTTACCCCACACATTGCATCAGTCATGGCATGTTCTATGACATAATTGATAATATCACTAATATTTGCAATTAAATTATTGATTAGAAAACTGTGCATGGCAGGGGCATGAGTTAAAGTTACTTTAGGATACGAGTTATAGTTACTTGAGAGAACTAGAACTGGTGAATTTCAGTTGTTCTGTTGGTTTAAAACTGTATTTTTTTTAACTGACATATTCACCTAATTTTAACGACTCTTTAACCTTTGTGCTTTTCAATAAATAGATCTATTAGAACAATCTTCTACACAGTAAATGAAGATTGGCTTCTGGCTCTTTAAAAAGGTTATTTTGTTCATAAAATAGTTTTATAGAATTCCCAAGGGACTGACAATGCATTTGAACTATTTCACGTTACGAGAATCCTGCCATGCTGGAAGAGTGGCTTCGAGGTACAAATGGGTGGGCTAAGCAGTGGTTGAAAATACTACTGAAATATGCTTTCAATGATAGAGACATAATACTTAAAAGAGCTGGTGGAACTATTAGCTGGTCTTGAAACCCTTGAACAAGATAAAATTAAATAATTTAAAGAGGCGATGGAAAAAAGACTAACCACTGAAAGATATCAAAAGTAAGGAAAACGTGTGTGACAGTTGATTATGAACAGGATGGCTCTTTCCCTTTGACAAAGATATGATCTTCTGATGACAACTGAAGTCAATATGGTAAAGAGAAAGAGTGAATGCAGCAATAATTGAAGTGAGCGACAAACTGAGCTCAGACACTGATTCGAGCTGCTCAGATGATACAGACTGAAAACTACTACTGCAAAGAGGCACTTTATTATTTTTTTAAGTAGAAGTTTGATTTTTAAAACGGCAAAATGCAACGGATATATTGCAACATATTGACACAGAAGATCTAATGCAACTATATAGGGATGCTAGTTCGAGTTAAGGAAACCACCACAGTCCAATGTGAGGCTCCTGAAAATCTGCAAAAACTCCCTGTTAAGTGATAAAACCTCAAGCTAAAGGGGAGCTATTGTCTTCTGATGCAATGCTGTGTGCTTGAGAGCAGCACCAAGGCAGCTGAAAGACAAATGATCCTATATATATATCTATCCTGAGTTTGAGTAATATAAAGGAACACCTGAGAAGGTATGTAACAAACTAGTAGACTGGAAAAAGCCAGGATTACTGGAGGAAGAAGAATATCAGTGTCTCAGAAAGGATTATCCTAAATTGCAATATTTCTATATGCTCCCTAAATTGCACAAAAACAGCCCACCGTGGAGACTTATTTCACTCCTTGAAAGTCTAGAAGAAAACATTTCTGTTCACCTGGACCGTTTTCTCTTCCCCCTTTTGTTAAAAGTGTCTAGCTCTGCAAATCATAACTCACACAACAGCCATCCAAAATAATAACAAAACATACTCAAACTCATAATTGAACATTCATGGTTGGCTCATTTGTATTTTTATTGGTAATTTGACATGTAATCTCACTTGTAAGATCATTTACATTTACAATTACATTCTTCAATACATATAATCCACTGACAAGACTGCATTTTAAGTGAAGTTGCGGTCTTGATTGGTTGTAACACCTTAAAGTAGGTTCAAAAATATCTATTGAATTGACTAAAAACACAGTTAAAGTGAAGTTATTGTTACGAAACCTAAAAGCCACTGACATTTCCAAGTTATGGTTATCTTCACAATCCATATCTCACATATCATTTTGCCATACAGGCAAAACATGAAACATGACCTCACCTTTGGGTGAAGGGTGAGGATATATCTATATCGGTCTATCTATACTCAAGGCCATTGGATTCCACGACAGGAGAGGACCAAATTATGTGGCTGGGTTGAGCAAATTATGCAGCAACAAAAGCCAAATTATGCAGCTGATTTTGTAATAGTATTACTTCTTTATGTCATCATTGTTAACTTGGTAACACGGTCAGGGCATTGGTTGTACCTCATTAAATGACAGTTTAACACCCAAATATAGCAATAAGCATCATAAGGAGACCAGTCTAGCATCGCTAAGAGCCTTCCACTACACAGCAACATTTCGCATTTTTAGTGACTTTTGAACTGTTGAGAGCTAGAAACACATTTTTCTTTTGCTAAAATCTGTAGTTTATGTGGTAGATGAGGGATTATGTGGCAAATTCAGTAGATCTATAATTATGTGAAAATCCCCATGGCCTCACAATTGCATAATGCCAGTGGCCCTGTCTATACTGCATTCCACATAAGACTGGAAGTGAAGATTGAGCATGTTGCATTTGACAGTAGCAAAAAGTTATACATCAGGAAAGCCCCAACAATTGAAGTACAGGAGTAGTATTTGTAGTTGTAGTCCCTACTCCTGGACTTGTTGCATCTGCATAGTCGTTGTTCACTCCTGGTAAGTAAGACGCCAAAAGATTGATCTTGTGGTCAAGTGCCCATCGACAAACGCCTGGAGCAAACGCAGACAACTGTGGAGAGCGAGTGCAGCCTTGTTTCTGTAGGTGAAACATGGCTGTCATGTCTGTGCAAATTAGTACTACTTTGCGCTGAATGTGAGAAAGAAACACAGTGAGTGCCAGCTGGATGTCTAAGAGCTCCAGGCAGTTGGTGTGGAGACTCTGCTGATGGGGTGCTCATGTACCCGGACAGTCAGATCCTGTAAGTGCTACCCCCACCCAGTAAGAGTAGCTATCGTCATGATGATAATCTGCGGCAGTAGGTTGAGAAAGGGCCAGCCCTGCAACAGTTTGTTGCTGTTCCGTTACTGTAGGGAGCAATGAGTGCGGCGGCCCCAGATCAAAACTACATCCTCCAGGGAACCCTCCGCTTGTGCTCATAGTGCAGCTAGGCACGCAAGCAACAGGTGCATTTGTAACCCTGCATGGGAAACTATGGCAATACAAGGAGCCATCATACAAAGGTCATAACAAAAGAGAAATTGCCAGTACTGATAACACCGCAGTAACATAAATTCAAACACAGTACTTGAGAAAATATTCAAGACTGGATGCTAGTTAATAGCTTTTTATTCTTATTTCTGATTTTATCAAAAGATACTTTTTCATTTTGTGAAAACGAACATGTAAAAAACAATTCAATGACCAAACTCAAAACTGGGGGTAATCATTCATCATATCACTCATATCACAACCATACGGTAAACAATCATTCATGGGGAGAAGGGGAGCACTAAATAAGAGAGCTACAAAGTTTATCAAAACATACAATATTTACAATATAATACAATACTATACATAAGACAAGTGGCCACTGAGTGTATGTGACTGATGTTGATCTTGTGACTAAATGAATCCTGCCTGTCCGAGTTGTTTCTAATCCTTTTTCCCCTCTCTCTTTCTCTTTTTTCACTTTTGTAGAGAACCCTAAAGGCCCTGAAGAGAATCCCTACAAGTCATTGGGATTCGAAACGCGTAGGACCCAGCCACCTTACTGTCTGCTCTAGTGATAAGCGTAAATGCTACAACAACTGTTGCTTATCACTAATTTTTGTACATTATCCTTTTTCTAAAGATCCAAGAAGTATTTTTATATACTTAACTACAGGAATGTACGTTAAAATTGTTTGTTTATCAAAAGAAAGTATTATCTAAGTGTTTTTGCAGACACTGGCTTTTCTTGTCTTATGTATAGTATTGTATTATATTGTAAATATTGTATGTTTTGATAAACTTTGTAGCTCTCTTATTTAGTGCTCCCCTTCTCCCCATGAATGATTGTTTACCGTATGGTTGTGATATGAGTGATATGATGAATGATTACCCCCAGTTTTGAGTTTGGTCATTGAATTGTTTTTTACATGTTCGTTTTCACAAAATGAAAAAGTATCTTTTGATAAAATCAGAAATAAGAATAAAAAGCTATTAACTAGCATCCAGTCTTGAATATTTTCTCAAGTACTGTGTTTGAATTTATGTTACTGCGGTGTTATCAGTACTGGCAATTTCTCTTTTGTTATGTTCTATGCAGGCTCAGCCATACTGATTAGAGCCATCCCTTAGTAGTTTATTGATCATACAAAGGTGGCGCTTGACCGTCATGACCATTACTTGGCGATCTGGCTGCAAAGAGGGAAGTGCGATTAGAAAGCTGGAACCCGTGTCGGGCTGGGATAGGCTTTCCCGTTCCTGTTGAAGGGTTGAGTACGGTTCCCAAAAAGGACTAGACCTAAAGGAGCTAGAGGTTGGACTTTGTTGTATTGATGATAAACCCTAGACCATATAGCAGGTCTATGGTGGCCTTTGTGTATGCCAAGCACTGCTGTTCGTTGCACTCTTGATCCGCCAGTGGTCCGAATAAGGGACTATGTGGATCTCATTCCTACTCAGATGAGCGGCTACCATAGCAAGACATTTTGGTAACACCACGGGGGATGTGGTGACCCTGGAGGGCAGCACCTTGAATTGGCAATGCTGGCCACTTGGAACAAACCAAAGGTACTGGCAATATGCAGGGTGGATGGGGATGTGAAAGTAGCCATCCTTCAGGTCGATGGCGATCATGAAGTCTCCTTACTGCAGTAGATGGATGACATCCGAAGTGTCACAATGTGGAACTGCTCTGACAGGATGCATTTGTTTTTGGGGTCGGAGAGACACGTCCTTCTTGGCGGGTACACTCCCTTGCCACAGTGGTTTAGTGGTACAAGATCTATGGCCACCTCGCAGATGTGTACCTCTACTTCCTCCTGAAGGAGGCTCTGATGTTCTGGGGAGTGGATGTGTTTGTGGGGAGGGATGTCTGGCAGTGTGAGAGTTGCAAGCATTAACCCTTACCTATGATTTTGAGGACTCCATGGTCAGAGGTGATTTACGCTCACCGTGGCAAAATACGCGCAGTCTTTCCCCCCGAAAGCTGTAATGTGGTTTGAAGGTGGAGTGGTGAGTATGTCATTGCTTGGGGTCAGCCCTCTTGGTGTCACCACCTTTGCCTCCGGGGACAGACAGACAGGTTGCACACCCGATATGGAGGTCTGCCCTGGGGTATTTTGGCACAATACTGGGGACAGTTCTGGAAAGGGGTCCTTTCAATTAAGGATAAGACATTCTTGGTCACCGAAACTTGGAGTAGGACCCAAAGAGGCAAGGGCCTAAGTAGGGTGTTGAAAAAGTTTCAGTTGCACTAGACGAGGATATGTTTCAAGTGGAATGCAGTATTAGTTAAACTGACTGGTACAGAGGATCCGAACTGGCCCAAAGACAACACCACGAGGCGTCGACCTGGCGCTCAGGGAAAACATGTTGAACCATAGAGCAGGGAAAAAAACTAACAATAGAGCCAAAATCTGCATTACCAGCAATATGTGGAGTAACTATACCTCATGACTCGAAGACCTATTAAAAGTAAGTTCCGCACATCTTGGCCCAACGCTAGGTGATAGGAGTATGCAGAGTATGTGGATCTACAGGTCATAAATACACACATTTACATACATACCACACTCACAATTGTGAAACTCATAATTCATTCTCAAAGCATTATAGGTTTGCACTGGAGTATGTTAATACGCTTCAAAACTATTTAGAATAAAAGTCACTGAGCAGAAGGTTTGAGCAGTTCTTCCGTGCATTAAGACCACTTGTGTGCTAAGTCATACACACTACTTGCATGACGACAGAAGCCGGAGGGAATGAGCGACATTTGAAAACTTCCTGGAATGTGAGAGAACGGTCTTCCCATTTATACATTTGGAAGTCTTATGAAGAACTGAAACAAACTAAAACAGTACACAATATATTCAAGAAAAACCCTGATTCCACTTGAGGGCCAAGTACACTTGACACGCTACTTGAATCTGTGTTAGTTTCTTTTATATTCAGTTTGTTTTTCCACTGCCTCCACGTTATAGTCAGCAAGGTACCGTGTACAAGCTCTGTCGAATCCATAAACACCCTTAAACAACTAGCCACGAAAGCTTGTTTAAGCTATTTGCACAAACTTAATTTTTTGTTCTTTTCAACAATGCAAGCATGTATACACCTGTACACCCCTCCTCTGAAAAACCACAACTCGTACAACAAGCACATTATAAAGAGTATACCTCAACAGTCCTTAAAATACCTGTAGCACATGCAGCATTTAAGAATGAACTGCCCCCATCTTCCCAGCCCCCACTCTTGTGTACTACCTGAGCCCTTGCAGAGGACTTGTGTGTGACATGCATGCTGATGAGTGTAGACCCAATCATTTGCTTTGCTTAACTAAATAAACATTTTAAAAAATGAAGACTCATTGATCGCTACCACTGCACGATCTCAACTACGGTGTGATCAATCTTCAAAATCTCAGACTAAAATTACAAGCAGCAATCAACGAGAGTCTATTAAAATCTACTTTATCCCTTTTGGAGTGATGTTTAAACCCGCAAACGGGTATATCAAAATCCCTTACTGGACAATATACCATTTTCTGTTGCTATGGGATTTATTACCGGCCTTATTTGCAAACGGGTAATACAAATAGAGATGAGAGCAAGACCTGCAAAACTCTGAAGAAGAAAGTAGCTCACCTGAAGAAGTCCCACAGTTACTTACTGCCACTATGTGGGGCGCTGAAGCACTTATCCATGTAGATGGCATGCTATTTTTTTGAAAATCTTTTTATTAGCAGGATAGATAAGTACAAATACATTTATTCCAGCATAGTTATAAGCTCTGCAGTCTGATATGCACACATATCCTCAGTATCTAGTTCCATAATTAGACATTTTCAATTGGAGATGGCATGCTACACCATGTGGGTGTGTGGTGGGAAGGTGTTTGGCTTTGCTATGAGCCTATATGGAAAGGGTTTCATATCATGCATGATCATAGGACTTGGCAGTGATGCTTTAAGCCTAGCTCTGCTATCGTGCGCATAACAATCAAGACAGATTTCCAGCATCTGAGCTGCCAAGCAGGACATGTGAAGGAGTTGGCAAAGCGCCCTCAGCTAGTCTTGCATTGTTGATGATGGTGCTGTTAGGTACGGACTACTGTCATCAGACAATGCCATCATGGTACAGACTATTGTCATCGGACAGTGCCATTGTTTCAGTTCCAAGATAGTATGCCTACTCTGCTTAGTAAGGAGCTTTACGTGCAACAGAACCTCACAGAAATCTTTGGAGTATTCTTTCCAGGTCTAGACATCTAGCCAACATGCTGGCTTGCTAATCCAGCAGATGCTGGCTAAGCCTTTAAATCGCACACTAATTGCACACTAATTGAGCTAACAATCTCTGCTTAGTCTCCACCACAAGTCAACCTAGCCTCCTCTGGTACTGCTGGAGAGATCCAAGCTGTTGGCTCCTGTGTGATTTTGTCAGTCATTAAACAATCCATCAGGGGCATTAATTGATTTAACGCCGCTGCCTGCAAGCATGACGTTGGGTAGAACACAAGATAAATTGGACAAAATAACCGCAGCTAGAGTCTGGATTCTTAAATGATCTGCATGAGTTCAGTCATGCAGCGCGCGCTCACCCCTCCCCATAGCTCTGTACAGAAACTGATGTGCGGTTGGCTGTGCGTCCAGAAACCCTGCTAGCTCGAAGAGCGTATGAGCACGGGGAAGCTGTGCTACTGAACACCAGCCATCCTGTGCAGGAGATGGCATCCAGGAAGTCATCACAGCCAGGAAGCGGATGAGAGCAGGCTCGCACAATTCAGTCCTCCAAAACTGGTCAGCTCTGGCGCAAAGCATAGGGGATGCTCCAACGAGCAGCAGTTTAAATAACAGTCAACAATACTCATTGAAATCGGGATGCTGAAATATTGACACAATTAATGATAGAATGTCGATTCACAGGCTGGAGAGTGTGACCTGGCACTAGACTGGCAATGTTGCTATTTATTTTAAATTCAAGAGGTGGAGACATCAGCATCAGAGAGATGAATTGTAGGCTGAGATGATTCAAGTGCAAAAAGTAAACACAATACTTTCACTCAATTAAATGAACTAATGGATAGAGGTGCGATTACTAAATCCTATTTACTGTACGTAGATTGTGGAAGAGCCCAGCCTGACGATATCGCAGAAAAGACAAACCTGGATCAAGAGTAATAGGTGCAGCTGTTCAGGAGGAGGTTCGTGTGGACAGAGGTGATCCCTACTTCCCATGATGCCGCAGCTCAATGCACACCAAGGGACAGCACATGCCGATTTACTGTACCTACCCACCTCTCGTGATCTATTATCAAGCATGGGGTAAGAGCTTAATGGCAGAGTCCAACATTTCAGGAGCGTTAATGGAACAGATGCTGCTGAGAATCACAACTAGGAACAACAATGTATTTACAGTTTTGAGCCACTCTTACATCTTCTTGCTCGCACTATACATGGGTCCCTGTTTTTTAATTCATTGGCAAAGCTAATTGGTCTTGACAATGAGAGATCATCTGGCTTGGTCAATTTCTCTTTTTTACCATGTTGTATGTACAGCAGCGTGGCTTAAAGTTGAAAAGTAAAAACCCTCCCCCCAGCCATGCTGCATAGCAGCAGTCGGTGCAACATGACAAAGATATATTGACAAAGCCAAAAGATCTCGCAATTGCCAATGCTTGTGGAACACTAAGTGACATGTTCAAATTCAAAATTGCCGAACAATCCGTTTAATGAACCACATCCGCAAGACCCACAAATCACATGAATGGACACATCCATGCTTAAAGAGGATATAACGTCACTTCCTGATGCACCAGACTACAGTTTAGCCCAAACAGCACAACCCTACCTAAAAGTAGGCCATGGGCATAACCGAGTCTCCACACACCACTGACAAGCAAAAGAGACACCAACCAGAAGGTTGTGGATTGCGAATGAAAGACAGGGTCATCATCAAACAAATAGAAGCCCTATCCAAGAATACCCAACAACAGACGACATGAATGAGATAATGTTCAGTCGCCAAACTCCCCGCACCCACTAGCAGTAACTAGATGGCAGGAGCAACTGTCTGTAAAACATAATTTTAAAAAAAAGTGTATGCCAAAAACACTTGCTCCATGCTACAGGGAGGGGCGAACACAACAAAGCAAAGGAATTCGTAGGCGAGACCTAATAATGGAGAAACATACAATTGTGCATCTATAGAAGGTACATTTAATTTGGGCACTGGAAGGTCAAAGATCAAATAAAAAACAGAATTGGGTGAAGTTCCAATAGCGAAACCAGCATAGGTCAGCCCAATGTGGCCAGCATGCCTTCGTGAGGCACCCACTGACTCTGCCACGACTGCCTACTGATGTACAATCAAAACCGCCCACACTGGCCGATGTTATTCGTATAAAATAATGAAATAACTATCAGATAACAAATACAGTGTGCATTCAAAATAAGAGCATCTGCTATGGTGAGTATCCATCTGATATCTCAGGGCCTGGCTGAAGGAAATCAAAAGTTTAAAAAGTGGCATAAGGAAGACTTTAAGTTCTTGTCCAAGGTAAATAGCGTTCACAATCTCCTGTAAGAAAGAAGAACGTCAATTTGGGCCAAACAACATTGATATCTATACACATAAAGACCAGGAGCAGCATCTAATCCTTCAGGCTGGAAGTTCATTCGTGACGTAGGAACGTCACCCGATGTGGAATGCTGGTCCCAGAAGGACAATCGGTACCACAAAACCAAACTTCAATGTCAGAATCAGTAGGAATAGTAGCCAGTCGAGAGAGGATGATAAGAACCCAGCAAAGCAGGCATGACAAACGCCGTAAAATCAGCCTCTTGTGAAACTGACTGCAGAAAACGTTAACCGACTTGAATCAGACAATTCAATTGTATTGTGGATGGGCACACACGAGTGATTTCCATATCCAGAGCTTGCACATGACAGCACTCCAGTACACACAGACTATGCATAAAAGCCAAAGCAAAGAATGTACAGCATCTAGAAAAGTCTGCACATAAAATGGTGGAAAGTAATTGACCGGCATTTGGGGATTTTAACACGCTTCCCACCCAGTACTTATTTGGGTGGCCCACAGATAGTGAGTGTTCTAAAGGCGCTCGATCAGCGCGGAGGGTGCAGCACAAGTGAACCGCAGTCTATCCTCTGGTACCTATGTCTGGTGCAACAGAACACAGACAGCGTACTACTCCGCCTCTTGGGTCCAACCAATCTGTTCTTTACGCATAAGAACAACTGAAAATCACAAGTAAAGGAGGTAAGACGAGAGTCTTACGTCTACAAAGATAAAGCAACCAAAATAACTTCTCGAAACGATGTCCAGCATTTGCACAGTGGTGCAGGGAGGAAACGTGGCCTGATGTGACAAGTGTGCAAAAGCGCCCTGTGGTGTGTTTTAAGTTGGAGGATTAAGTCCCCTTGAATCCTGAGGGTCCCTGGGAGCCAACTAGCCCACCAGGTACCTCCAGTAAGCGCCACAGAGTTGCGTTGCAGAGAGTTGTAAAAAGGGGCGTGGCCTCGGACCACCTCTATGCAACACAGCTCTGTGGCGCTTACTGGAGGTACCTGGTGGGCTAGTTGGCCCCCAGGGACCCTCAGGATTCAAGTGGAATTAATCCCCCAACTTAAAACACTTCAGGGGGCGCGTTTGCACAGTGGTGAAGGGAGGGGGCGGGGCCAGATGTGACATGTGTGTACTTATGCAATCTTTCCGCCAAAACCCAAGTAATTATAAATTCACCATTCACTCTCCTTGCAGCACTCTAATCATCCAGTCACTACCCATGCACTCATGCAATGACCCATGCACTAACTCATGCACTGCTACAATACCCTAAGCAGTACCCATGCAGTCCAGCCATCGAACCTGTCACTACCCATGCTATCCTCCACTCACCCAGCGAGCACCATGTACTTATCCAATCACTCCGCCAAAACCCAGACACTTATAAATTCACCATGCACTGACCTTGCAGTACTCTAATCTTCCAGTCAGTACCCATGTATTCATGGAATGACCCTGGCAATAACCGATGCACTGCTACAATCCCCTGTATACTACCCATGCAGACCTCTAACCACCTATAAAGTACCGATTCACTCCTCCAAATACCCAGGTTGTACCCATGCACTCCAGAAATCCCTCTGTCACTACCCATGCACTTCTCAAATCACCCATCCAGCATCATGTACTTATCCAATCACTCCGCCAGAAGCCAAGCAGTTATAAAATCACCATGCACTGTTCGTGCAGCACTCTAATCATCCAGTCACTACCCATGTACTCATGCAATGACCCAGGCACATGCACTGCTAGAAACCACTGAGCACTACTGATGCAGTCCAGCCATTTCCTTGTCACTACACATGCACTCCTCCAATCACCCAGCCAACACCATGCACTTATCCAATCACTCATGGCAAATACAGAAGAGGTCATGCTAACCACAGGGGTACCCCAACGCATAGTGTTTCCTAGTGTATGTAGGTTATGTTATGTTAATTTCGATTTATATAGCGCCAAATCACCGACAGGTTGATTTGGGAACCCGTCCTGGCTTTCCCTGCGAGATAACCCCTACTGGGCATCCCCAAGGTGAAGACCAGCCATCCCATCGCGGTGGGGCCATAGTGGAGATTAAGCAAGCTAATGCCCAGAGTTGCAGAGTGTGAACCCATGATTCGAGTAGGCACCAAGGCGAGAATTATAGAGTCCGTGGACATTTTTGAGCTCAAGACCCTGCCGCATTGGGAATTGAACCCTGGTCCCGCGTCTGACCTCTGCATCAGAGTCTGCCTCCTCTAACCAGTGAGCCACACTTCTCCACTAGGTGTTTCCACTGTATTCTAAGTGTCTTTTAGCATAGCACTGTATACGGTCCTGGTTAGTCAGTCAGTTACCACCAGTACCCATCAGTAAAAAGTTGAGGGCACAGGAAGACTTTCAGCTCCTCTGTTGGTTCTTTCCGCATATCTCTTGCTTCTTCCTGCACTTTTCTTCGTCTTCCTGGACTTCTGTTGCCTCTTTCTGTATTTGTCTTGCTTCTTTCTGTGTCTTACTTCTTCTTTCATCACATGTCCTACCTTTGTAGGCATAGTTCGAAATTAGCATTTGAAAAACCATTGAAATTCACTAAAAAAAACAAAACATAGGTTTCAGGGACGTTATAGTTAGTTGGACATTTCACTCGTACAAAACCATAGAAACTCCCCTGTTATAGTTAGTTCAGCTAACTATAACTCGCGCCCCAGCAATGAACTGCTGATGACTCCACATATTAGATCATTCATAACATGGTCATTGATATCACTAATGACATCACTGGTGAGATCATCCACGTCAAAATCTGATGCACCTCCTCACTCTCTAATATAACCTTTGATAAACCCGCTACCATTTTCGAAACTATTGACACACCAATACCAGTTACTACATACGCACTCACTGATTCCTAGGTCTACACACACATCCACTAATTCACCCATACAATCACTCATGCATACAGTCACTCATCAATACAACAATATCATATGCACTCATACACCTATACAGACACTCACACACTGTCACTCATCTATGGAGTTACACACACCCCTAGTCGGTCATGCAAAGAATAAATCACGCTCCCATGTCCTCATCTATACGGTTATACACACACCACCTCACTTATTCAAACATATACGAATACATACTTACTCTCTTATACAATCACTGATACAAGTCCACACTCATCCATAAAGCCACTCTCACAATCACTGACTTTCACGTATAGTCATTTATATACTCAAATTCTCACATACACTGCCTTTTACATATGTAGATACTTAGACATGAACCACTGAGACAGCCAATCTCTCACCAACACACCCATAAACACACTCACCCGCCCATACAGCTGTTTCCACATGCACTCTTGAACCCATACACCCAGTGAATCAACCACTCACACATATATGCACAGACACACACACCTCATCCCCACCCACACACACGCGCACACACACACACTCAGTCTCCCATACAAATACTCAGGCAACCAATCAATAACCCATATAGACACTCATGTAGCTACTGACCAACACATGCAGCAGCATACACAACAACAGAAATACTGATACACACATTCAGACAGTTTAGTCACTAAGTCATGCATTCAGTAAGACCCATTTAATCACTCACTTATACAGTCAGTTACGCACCTACTAAATCCTTCATCCAGACACTTATACGCCCACTCATTCTTCAATACACCTTGGCATATATATATATAAAACCTATTTAAACTTTACAGAAACACAGTCACTGGATGATGTCATCAGTGAGGTCACTGACCATGTCATGAATGATGTAATATGTGACATCATCAGCAGTGCATTGCGGGAGCGCAAGTTATAGTTAGCTGAACTAACTATAACGGGGGAATTTCTATGGTTTTGTACGAGTGAAATGTCCAACTAACTATAACGTCCCTGAAACCTATTATAGATATATATATATTACCTACTGGCGGTCGCCAGTAGGTATTTATAGTTAGGATTTTTTCTCTATGGGATTTTTGAAAATTCTATGTCTAATAACTTTGGCGTTTGTGGACGGAATTGGCTGAAATTTTCAGGAAAATGGAACATTTTGTTTCTGAGCAGCCCCTGACAATTTGGGGGGGTTTCATCAAGGGTGGGCCGAGAAAAAAGGGGGGTCCCAAAACGCGTTTTTCCCATGTTAATTTCCATAGGGCGGTTGGCCTCACTTTTAGCTCGAACGGCTGAATGGATTTGCATGAAACTTGGCAAAATTGTAGGAACTGTTAGCCCGATGTGCCTTTGCTAGGTCTCAATATATGTGCTCCAGTGGATTTTGAGTAATTTAGGTTCAAAAAAAGATATATATCTGGGCGGAGCCTAACCACACATCTGATCTGATTGGCTGTCAGCACTTCATCCAAGAAGTGTTGGCAGCCATCTTGGGACCAATATACATGATAACACCTCATTAAAAAGCATTGTAGTTAATAGAGGGTTTTAGGACTTTAGTTACATTATAAATCATTTGTTGATGGTACCATACTCGTTTTAGGAATTGTGGTGGGTTCTAAGGTGATTTTACCATGTGAAAAAACCTTCTGCTGTGATTTCATGAATATTGTTTGAAAGAAAACTAATATCTCATGATTTTCCCACAGTGGTTTGGAAGGGGATCTATAAGCTAAACTGAAAGCATATTTTCTGTAAATTCACATTATCTTTCTCAGTCATGTGAAAATGAAGTCTGACATTCTCAGTAAAACATGTACATCCAACAAGGACAGAGACTGTCAGTTGATTCCTTTGTGTTCTACTGCAGCCTCCTAGAGTGTTCTAAAGAACAACTAGAGCGCTAACAGTCCTACTTATTACAAAGGTATGGCACACCTGAAGCCATCTTGATTGGAATAAAGTGGTAACTCTTAAAACATTTAATTTAAAAAGAAACATGAGGGGGTATATTTTGCCATAGAAAGTATGATTAGTGCTGCAGAAAGAAAAATTAGGGATCATTTTGAGTGACTTCTCAAATCCTTTTCTATTTCATTAAAACATTCTGACATGCAGTCTCCCAAAATGGCCACCAGAGACAAAAGAGCCCAAATGTAGCCCAAATATCACCCAGATGTAGCCCAAGTATAGCCCAATGACAGAATGTCCCAGAGTGTTCTAAAGAACAACTAGAGCGCTAACAGTCTTACTTATGACAAAAGTATGGCACACCAGAAGCCATCTTGATTGGAATGAAGTGGTTAAGTCTGAAAACACACAATTTAAAAAGGAACAACATGAGGGGGTTAATTTTGCCAAAGAAAGTATGATTAGTGCTTCAGAAAGAAAAATTAGGGATCATTTTGAGTGACTTCTCAAATCCTCTTCTATTTCATTAAAGAAATTCTGACATGCAGACTGAAACATGCACTTTGAATACCAGCAGCAGACGTCCCTGGTGAGCAGTAGCTTTACTACAGTGATCTAATGTGCAACTAGAGTGCTAACATTCAGAATTTATGGCAAATGTGTGACACATCTGAATGCCTTCTTGATGGAACCAAAGTAAACAAGCATTGAAAATGCAATAGATCTCGCCCTCGTTTAAGTTAAAGCCATTCTGTTTGTAATGAGGTGGCTTTTTAGCTTTGCTTTTATTAGTGTTTTTTCAACTTTCATGTAAATAACATGCATCTGTATGCATATAAGTATATGTATGCATGCATTTATGTTTGTATTTATATAGATATACAGATGATATATGTATGTATATATATATATATATATATATTCACTGAAAAAACCATAGGCTATAGACCATATATAGTTAGGAATTAGCATTTACAAAACCTTGAAAATTCACTGAAAAAACCATAGGTTATAGACCATATATAGTTAGGAATTAGCATTTACAAAACCTTGAAAATTCACTGAAAAAACCATAGGTTATAGACCATATATAGTTAGGAATTCGCATTTACAAAACCTTATTTTACTCACACAAAACCATTGAAATTCCATATATAGTTAGTTGCACTAACTATATATCGCGCACCCGCAATCCACTGCTGATGATGTCACATATTACATCATTCATGACATGGTCAGTGACATCACTGATGACATCACTGATGACATCTCAAATGACATCACTGATGACAACATCCAGTGACTGTATGTTTCTGTAAAGTTAAAATATGTCTTACATATTGAAGAATGAGTGGATGTATAAGTGTCTGGATGAAGGATTTAGTAGGTGCATGACTGACTGTATGAGTGAGTGATTAAATGTGTCTCACTGAGTGCATGGGTTAGTGACTAAACTGTCTTAATTTGTGCATCATTATGTCTGTTGTTCTGTAAACTGTTGCATGTGTTGATAAGTAGCTATATGAGTAACTATATGGGTTATTGATTGGTTGCCCAAGTATTTGTATGGGAGACTGAGTGTGTGTGTGGGTGGCTGGGAGGTGTACGACTCTGTGCATAGATGTGTGAGCAGTTGATTCACTAGATGTATGGTTTCAAAAGTGCATGTGGAAACAGCTGTATGGGCGGTTGACTGTGTGCATGAGTGTATTGGTGAGTGAATGGATATCTCAGTGCTACATGTCAAAGTAAGTACATATGTAAAACACAGTAGATGTGAGAGTTGACATCTATAAATAACTGTGCATAAGAGCCAGTGAATGTGTGAGTGGCTGTATGGATCATTGTGAACTTGTATCAGGGATTGTATAAGAGAGTAAATATGTGTTAGTATATGTTTGAATAAGTAAAGTTTGTATAACTGTATAGTTGAGGAAATGGAGGTGTGATTGATTCTTTGCATGACTGACTAGGTGTGTGAGTAACTCCATGGATGAGTGACAGTCTGTGAGTGTCTGTTTACTCTGAGTGTATCTAAGGTTTTATTAGAGTCTGAAGAGGTTGATCGTATTATCACATGATTGATGTCATCAGTGATGTGATCAGTAATGTCAAATGAGATGTCATCAGTGATGTCATTTGAGATGTCATCAGTGATGTCATTTGAGATGTCATCAGTGATGTCACTGACCATGTCATGAATGATGTAATATGTGACATCATCAGCAGTGGATTGCGGGTGCGCGATATATAGTTAGTGCAACTAACTATATATGGAATTTCAATGGTTTTGTGTGAGTAAAATAAGGTTTTGTAAATGTGAATTCCTAACTATATATGGTCTATAACCTATGGTTTTTTCAGTGAATATAGATATATATATATCTATCTCAGTATAGGTCACGCCACCCTTGACTGCATGCAGCTGCACTAGCATCAGTCATCTGGCTCTATAGGACAAGGAATGCTAGACCTAAGCAGCATCTTGCACACAGATATATAACAAGGCACCAAAACTTGCCCTTTTATTTCAGGTAAGAGTATGAGTTCTGGTGTCCCTCTAGTTCCCCCCTTGCTTTCAGTGCCATGCAGGGCCGGCCTGCTGCTGTGTAATGCCATGCGCCACCCATGCAGTCAGGCCAAGAACCACCTTAAAGCCAAGCAAGTTCAGGCCCTTTTTTTATAAATATACTTTGAAAACCTACCTAAAAAGGTAGCAGTTCCTTTGTTTCCTGTAAGGAACATCAATTGGGGCAGCCCAATGGTACTTTATATGCCAGTGTCATCGCGCTATATAAAACTTTATAAATAAATAAATAATTAGCAGTCACATCCTTCAGGGAAGAGGGTGCGGCAAGTACTTGAAACCTGGTGCACTTTTTTTTACGAGCTTTTGAAATTGTCACTCGTCCCTTAATTTATTCTTTAGTTTTATTTATGCAAAACCATCTCATATAACAGAACAGTGAGTTTACTTCAAAATCAAATTAACAAAAACAAACTGCATTTTTTTTAATGGTCACTTAAATCTAATACATTCAATATTCAAACATATAAAGCCACCGCAAGCGGTATATACATTCTTCCTCCTGCCAAACATGCGTTTTCACATCGACTTGTACGATTCTGCAACTTCCACATCAATTCGTCTAGCACATCCATATGTTGACACCCTTCCACCACTCCAAATAGTCAGCAAGACGCCATCCTTTATTATACCAGATCTTGCACGAGAAATTGATATCCAATCACTCCCCCTGTTCTGTTTGTGTGATGCCCCAAATTTAAGCAAATCATCAAACTTTCCCTTTTAACAACCTCCGACATCTTAGTTCAACCCACACCACAAAATCGAAATGCAGCCAGTGCAAGGCATTTTATCAGATGGATCCAGTCCTCTTCCATATATTTTAGGAAGAGATTTCTTTTTTAAAAAAATTCCCCCGGAGAATATTTAGTATTTTTTTTGTGTGGACGCTTTTTGCCCAAGACAGAACCAGGGTGAAGAACTGTAAATGCCATTCTCAGTTCTAGTGCCAAGCATCTGCGGATAGGTCATTAACTGGAGTCGGAAACAATCAATGGCAGTATAGCCTTTTGAATTTGCCTGCTGTGGCTTCACAGTTAATACAAACTCGCCTTGCGTGGAAGCAAGAGTACAACAGCCGGCGTTGTCCTTGATACAACTGACTCCTACAAACTGCTTCTGGAATACAGATTTTTATTGGGACAGATCATGCAATATAAATAAGTGGAACTGAAAAGTTCAACGACCATTTACATCTCATTGCATTTAAATGAATTGAGCCGATGGTCTGTGCGGTCACCTCGTATGGACAGGCTGCTGTAAGGCTTCAAAGATGAGAGGTGGATGTAGGCGGGTCTGCCCACACCCCGAGGCTTCAAGAGCACAGCAGAAGGCATTACAGTGCAGGTCAAGACTTAAAGGGCTGAATAAACAGGTAGGACAGTGAATTTAATTGGACTCCAGCTAAGCTTTTTATCTCATTAAGGCTGTCTTCCAGTCACACAGCAGAGCGCTCAGGAACAGCAGGCCGATGGCCTCTGATGACTATTTTATGCAGTCCCAACGCTTGGATGATATTACCCATTAGCCAGGCTGGCAGCACATAACCACACGTCCCTTCTGTTAAGGGCACTGCATCCTTTAGGATAACGGTCTGCTTGTCTGCCTAGCGGCCTTACTAGGGGCTCAACAACTGCTGTTTGAAAGCAAAATTAAAGGCCTTTCACAGCGCCGCAACTTGGCTCTGTGCAGGGCGATAACACTTTATAGGTGCAAAGGAAAGGAATGTAGGAGACAGAGAAAAGTATTTACTACCAAATCATAAGAATACCTCAGACTCAATGTCAATACTATACACTGAAGAGCAGAGAAAACAAACGGTTATCCAGTTAAGCCCACCCATCCAAGCATGGACACGGATATTACTCATACCATAGAGAGGTGGTGCAAAGGCAAGCACCACTAGACTGCCTGAAACTGAACGTTGGCCAAGCCATTCCACATTCTATATAGATCAATTAACAGCAGGTGAACGCTACACCCGATGACACATTACTGACGGTAATGGTGTTTCCCAGACCAAGAGTGCCCAAAATCTGTTCTGGTCACCGGATCCATGACAGATATTCAGAATATTCATGTGCTAGGTTTACATACATAGATTTTAAGTAGGACTCATTCACATAGTCTGCGGTAATCCTAAAATCTTGGCATGACTCTGGTGCTCACTCAGCACTGCACGACAGTCCTACACCTAGGATGACCTGCATGTGCCTTTGAGGCATGATTCGTCAACCGGCCGATGCAACATGATGCTGGGCAGTAGCTGCACAATACAGCCGGCAGTGACAGCCAAACGTTTTTAACTATAACAAGGCGATATCTGGACCCAAAGTGAGGCAGGTGACTGAGCTGCAACAAGAACCTGCTTAAAGCAGACCTTAAGGATGGATATGTTACTTAAGCCCAGCTCACCCCTTGGAAGGTGCTCTTAGAAGGTATGGACGTCCGATAAATGTACACCTGCTGACCAAAGAACAGAAAGTGCTTCCTCTAGAGCAGTAGGCTGGCAAAATCTAGATTAAGGAGCCCCAATAAGCAAGACACTGACACCGAAAATCAAGCACCATCATTCGGTACTTTTCTCTCTAGTTGAGACACTTTAATAAATGATTTATCCTACACTAAATTAACTGACCCTACACCAGAAACTCCTGGTCTAGTGCTGTGTATTGCATGACAATGAGCAAGAAATGAAGTCAACGATGATGAGCAATCATGTACCCCCGGACAAGCCAAACAAACATTGTAGGCAATCTATGTATATAGGTCCCTGAAGGGGGTGTTTCAGTCATGAGAAAGGTATCTGAATTCCAGGGATTTTCTTTATAATTCTCATCGATTCTAGGAGGTCCCTAGGCTTGCTGATTCAAGTTGCACCTGTCATCACTGATGCAGAAAGCGGTCTGAGGTTACATTTGTTCCCATCCAGAGGGAGTGTGGTTGGCAGTTCAGAGTGATCTGCTCCAATTGAAGCGCACCCATAAAGTTGGTCTCTGCCTGAAGTGGCACCATAAGCACACAAATATTACTGAAAAGCAAAACAGAGTAGTAACCAGTGGCAGAAATTAATAGTAGCAGTCTACTTAGTCCTTTGTTGTTTTCACCTATGAGAATGACCTCAGCAGTGAATGCCATTAAGACAAAGGAGAATCACATAATCTCAGCAAACCCAACCCCTGAACCCTGATATTCGGTGTATTAAAGTCTTACGATATTCGATGTATGAATGAGCTGCTGATGTAAGAAAATGGTTGACTGATGTAAGAACATTCACAACAACAACACAAGGATTCAGCTTTACAACATTCAGTACTATCCACATGGTGAAGCCACAAAGCCATGTCTTCATATTTGAGCTAGAGATAAAAACAATCCTTTGAAACATAACAGATCTGAATACAGCGAGCACATGCGCATGTGGTAGTTTTAGGGCGCACCACTCATGGTTTAACAATCAGAGCGGTTTTCATAAGCCTCATTCGCAACTCTTCTGTTCCAATTTTTTGGAAGACTAAAGTAACAAATTTAAAAGCACTCTACCGATGAAAAGCACATGGTTCTCTCCACTTGGAAATGATAGTGTACTAAGGCAGCAGCTATGCCATCACAGTTCTCCTGTCAAAACAAAAGATTTTAACCTTAAGAAAAGTTCCCCTTGGTGCAGAAAAGAGAACCTGGCTGCCATGCACCACCATTGTAAATACGGATGTAGCAGCATTGTGCGGACATCTGCCCCACATTGTGTTAGGGGGCTAACGTTCACAAACATACACAAACACATTAGTCTTTGCGGAGTATTCGTTACTTAAATATACCCTAGGGATATAACCTGGTACCACTGTGCAATTTCACAGCGACCAGAGTAAGGAAGTGGAGGGCACAGACCGATAAATGGCTGTCTCACCACCTATTGCAATGCAATATTCTAAGTCTAAACATACCTGGGAATTCTGCAAGGGAGCTTCAAATGGGCGCCGGGGCAGCCAGCAATTTCAAAGATCAATTATGCAATGGAAGCACAAGTGCCTAAAATATAAACTTCTCCAGGTATGCTGCAAGGCAGAATTTTGCTAAGAACACGCTTCCCTTTCATAGGGACTAACAATATCTGGTATCATCAGTTAACAAATAAGGAGCAATGTCACTATTACAAAGGAGGCTTCGGACCCTACGTTGACCACAGCATTTTGCGCTAAAATGATAGATTTGCATTTTGCATACATTTTGCGTAATTACGCAAAAGCATATTACGTGAATATCACACACTTCTTGTTAAAATATGGTTTAGGTATGGAATTGCTACTTTTTTTTTTTTAAGAACAAAGGTCCAAAAGCTGTCGGCATCAGGCAACAACAGTCTTTAAGCTTCCACTCTGCAAGTAGTTTCCCGGACACGCAGAGGGCCTTCAGCACAAGCCAGGAGTGGGTATGTTAATAAGCACTAGCACAATAATGTTGTCTTTTTTGTAGTGAAACTATTTTTCCACTTTCAGTATGGCACAGAACAAGTGAAAGATGGTATTCAACTATGGAAACACCACGCCAGAAGCAGTATCAGTGCAAGACGATAGAGTGAGTTACTGGCAGGCGTGAAGTTGTCCGGAGTACATAATGGTCCACTTTACTGTAACAATGGAAGGTGAGGCACACACAAGGATCTGCCGACTTTAGGAGCAGGAAGGGACAGGACTGGAGGGCGCTACTGGAGAAGACTAGCTTGTGAGCGAGGGCCGTGGCTCTCAGAAGCAGATTTTGGAAATATATCCATGGTGGGAAATGTACCGACTGGACTAACTCATACAGATTGCAGGATTCTTCCAGATTCCAACTACCTGGGATTCTAGTCAAAGAGGGACAAGCAAGGCCAGTAACCCTGTAGTCAACCAACATCTGTCCTCATGTCATTAAAGCATTCCCACTGATGGAGGAACAAATCAACATCCAGATATTATGACGAAGGCATTTGCACAGCCCCGCAGACTTCCCACCAGTTAACTGACAAAGCTTCACCAGCTCTTCCCATGACAAGATTCCCCCTTGTAGAACTTAAAAAAAGGTCCCATTCACACCACACATACTTTTATAACTTAATGAGTCTGCTTTTCGGCCCTCCCTCCTGTTAGCAGCTCCACAGTTCCCAATTCGGCGCAATGTCTGTAGTTTCACCACTGCAATGCTCATCAGTATTTGTCAACGGCTTTCTTGCTATTAATTACATTGGTAACCCCTTTCACTTCCACCTACAGGGGTATTATAGTAGAATTTGTAATCAATAGTAATTACTTCTTGGCCTTTATTGCCCCTCAGACCCAGCAACATGCGGACGACAAAAAACCCAGAACTTTGGAAGTCTGTGCCACTTAAAACCACGAGGACCTGGAAATGAAATGAAATAATCTAAGTATACTGAATGGACTAGGAGAAACTTCTGAGGTAGAGAGATGTAAAGTTTTCATGAAATCCCCGAAACGTCCTTCTCCTCTACTAATGCGGAGCACAACGCGATCTCGGCACAAACAGAATAAGGGCAACCTTCGTAATTGGGGGTAAGAACGAGAGTCCCATGATCTCTGGCCAAGCTGATGGAGTCACAGGACACAACATGTCCATCGAAGTAATAATGATGGACAAACTCAATTAACAAGATTTCCAAGTAATTTCTTAAGTTTCAATTCACTTCAGTGCAGTGGATATGGGGCTCTCAAAAAGCTCCAGGTACTCCAACAACATAGCCGCTGTATGCTGCATCTGATGAAGTTTTTAGTCACACACATCATGTTCTGTGTTGATTGAATATCACAAAGGGCAATATTCTGTGGTCTTCGGGACAATTGAATGTATGCAACTTGGTACTCAACTACTGTGAGGTACCAATGCCAAAAGATTTACCCCAGTGGCGGTAGTAGGACACCACCAACATTCAACAATGGTTGCAAAGCAGCCTTTGGCATGCAGAGATGCACCGGTTATAAGAAACAACTTCCATTTCAAGTTAGTAAAACCTTTCCATTTCTTCAGTCACTTCAACTTCATTAATCCAGTGTGCAATTCAGTGTTTAAGAGAAGAAATACCCACCCACCAAATATATACATATTTTCACTATGCAGTTGGTCTTCAATGTCCTCAAAATCAGACTCCTCCACACAGCACACAAAACAAAACAATCCATTCAAAACTAAAATAACAGCATAACACTGTGGACTGTAGATTCATAAAGACTTTCCACCGCAGGAACCTGCACTGACATGGTAGGTTGTATGGCATTACAACGTGGGCTTTTACCCCGCGTGCCATTACAATGCTGTTTTTACAACGCAAGTTGTTACAACGACTTGCGCTGTAAGCGCTGGATAGTGGAATAGTTTAATTTTCTATTCCAACTCTTGCCTACGTTACAGTAGGGAAGGTGTTGGAATAGAAAATCTAACAATTCCCTTTTCAACAGCGCCCTCCAGCGCAAGTCGTCGTTATAACGAATTGCGTTGTAAAAGCAGCGTTTTAATAGCAGCGCGGGGTAATGCCCACGTTGTTATGGCTGTTTACCACATGGTATCCGTCTGTGCCTGTTGAAATTGTAGTCATCGGTTAGAAAGAGAGCTACATTCTGCATTTCAATATACTACAACTAAACATGGCAGTGACACAAAGATAAAAGAACATAAAAGAGACTACAACAAGCCATGATTCAGATTCAACTACTTACAACCCTGCAGAATGGGAAAGCTGCAATGTGAGTTTTAGCAGCAAAGTAGTGTACACACACCGCGTCACTGCATGATGTCCGCTCTCACTAGAATCTCAACTGGTGGCACTATACTTTGGAATGTGATGAGCTGTGCTTCTAGTAGTATCAAAGGATCAATAGGTTTAAAAAAAATACTATACAAAAAAAACTATACTTGTCAACAAAACCAGCCTTCTCTGTATGCAAAACGCAAAATCCACAATGATTAACAGCTGCGTGGTACCATTAGAATAACATAAGGAATAAATGTTTTCACATTTGAAACAGTGCTCATGAAACGGCTAAACAATTAAGCCAGTGACTACGCATGCAAAGTTAACCATGCATAAAAATGATCCAAAACAGATGTGAATCACTGTGCATTTTTCCTGTAAGTCCTTCAAACAGCAGCAAACACTCAGCTCCTCCCCAGTAATCAATACCACCCGTCAAGGGACAGAATAATACACTGTGTGTTAACTTCTGTACATTTTTATAAGACAAATGAGGTTGCCAAAACTAGTAATTGAAGACGTATTTATCCAAGTACTTCTTGACTGCATTGACTACGTAACGGCACAAGAGAAACCAGCAGTGATGGTAACTATACTAAACCAAGCACATTCGGGAGAACCTGTCTTACTATCATTAACAAAATCCCTTTCAACGGGTGCACAATCAATCAATCAAACGTTTATAAAGCATGGCAAATCACCCATGAGGGTCTAGAGGCACTGGAGTTGTTGGCTGCTGTGTGATGGTTTGATAATTCGAACAACCAGGTCTTTCGTTCTTTCTTGAATTGCTGGAGCAATTGCTGGAACACAAGTAAAAAGTCCAGTCATTATGGGAGGTTACAAATGCAGACAAGGCGGTAGGTACCAAGGAGGAACTAGTAAACCTATTCACAAATGAAAAGCAACAATTTCGCAAGAACAGTAACAGGAGCCAATTGAAAAATGGGCGGGAAATGGGAGAGCTGCTAGGCCATACAATAATACAGCATGACTCGCAGAGCAGCACATGCATTGCCCAGACTCGACCTAAAAACATAAAGGGAATCCATGTTGTTCATGCTTATATTTCACATGTTTTACTTAATCTTTCATTTTCTAGGAGTGTTTGCTTTTTCCAGGAAATTGTGTATTTTTTTTTCCAGGAACTATATTACTCTTGGCTAGTGCATAACTAGAATTATGCATCACACAGGTGTTTACAACAGGGCACAATTGAGTTGTGCTGAAGCCAGCGCGAGTTTCTCTCTAGTGACTCTCAGTAGCAAAAAAAAAAAAAAAAAAGTTCAGAATGCATGGTCATCCAATCCTTGGTCTGTCTGCAAAGCGCACAGAGCAATGATCGCATATGCCAGTTGCAGTTGTGATTCTATGCAAATTGCACGGCCACCAGCTGCTGCGTGTGCCCCTTGCCCTGCCTATACTGACTCGCTGCTTGCCTCGCTGCCGCTGACCACGCCCCCTCCTCCGAGCGGCGTGGTCCGCGCTCGCCTGCCGGCTGCCTTGGCTTTTGACTGCTTTTGGTCTTGTTTTTACTTTTCATTTGTGCTTGTTTCTTTGTAAATTTGTAACTTTGTGCTAACGTTTTCCTTCCTGTTTGCCCGCCTACCTCGCCGCCCTCCGCTCTCCCTCCCCGCTTCCCGCCACCGCCGATTACCCCGCCCCTTTTTCTCTTCTGTACCCTCCCCGCTCCCGCCTCCCAGCTGCTCTGCCCACCCGCGCACTTCGCCTTATATGGAGACCGTGCGAACGCGCAGCGGTCACGCGCAGCGGGTGCGCCGATTGTGCGCCGAAGGCGCGCCAAAGGTAAGCCCGTCTACGCCCGTCCGCGACCGGATCGCGACCAGCGCCAGGACCCCTGGCCCACGAAGACCCCGACCTACCCGCCTGACGTACTCCGCCGCCACCCTCATCGCACTCAACACCGGCCGACTCCCAGGATGCTACCAAGCCACACCACGACGCACCCACGGACCCTTCAGCTGCCACGCCTGCAAGTTCACCTGCATCCGGACCTGCCTCGCACCAGCACCCGCCAAGTCGAACACCAGCAGCACCCACCTCAAGTGCATCCTGCTCAACACCCGCTCCGTCCACAGACACGCCATCGAACTCTGGAACCTCCTAGACGCCACAGCCCCTGACGTTGCCTTCCTCACGGAGACCTGGATGAACGCCTCTTCAGCTCCCGACATCGCCATCGCCATCCCAGAGGGCTACAAGATCGTCCGGAGGGACCACAACGCCAACCAGATGGGAGGAGGCATCGCCATCATCCACAGGAACACCATCCGTCTCACGACCAGCACCGACAACACCCTGACCAGCGCCGAACACCTGCATTTCCAGATCCACACCGACCCGAACACCACCCTCAGAGGCACCCTGATCTACCGATCCCCGGGACCACGCACACAATTCAGCGAGGACATCGCCGACTTCGTCAGCCCGCATGCCCTCCCCTCCGCTGACTACATCCTCCTGGGGGACCTCAACTTCCATCTGGAGAACAACAACGACCGCAACACCAGCACCCTGCTCGACAACCTCGCCAATCTTGGACTCAAGCAGCTGGTGTCCACCCCCACCCACCTCGCCGGACACACACTCGACGCAGTCTTCTCTTCCAGCACAGACATCGACTTCAGCCACGCCACAGAGCTTCAATGGACGGACCACAGCTGCGTCCACTTCACCTTCAAGAGAACGACGACCCACCACCACCAGCAACAGGCCGCCCGCAGAAGCTGGAACAAGATCACAGCAGACCAGCTCGCCACCTCCCTGAGCCAGCACCCTCCTGCCAGCTCAGCGAACCCCAGCCAGGCCGCCGACAACCTCACGAAGTGGATCAGCATCTGCGCGGACGAGCTCGCCCCGCTGAGGACCCCGCCCAGCAGACCCGGAAGCAAGAAAGCCCCGTGGTTCACCGACGAACTCAAGTGCTCCAAGAAGAACTGCCGAGCCCTCGAGAAAGTCTGGAGAAGGGAACCTACCCCGGACAACAGGACCACCTTCAAGCTGGCCACTCGGAAGCACCACCAGCTGATCCGCGCCGCCAAGAAAACTGCATTCAAGGACCGGCTGGACAACAACGCACACAACTGCAAGGAACTCTTCAACATCGTGAAAGAGCTATCCAACCCCAGCGCAGGAAACAACGACATCACCCCATCGCAAGACCTCTGCAACTCCCTCGCTTCATACTTCCACAACAAGATCGCGGACATACACAACAGCTTCAACAACCAACCAACGCACACCAAGACCGAACAACCACCCCCCACCAACACCCTCCACGCCTGGACCCCAATCAGCACCGAAGACACCATCCGCACGATGAACTCCATCCACTCCGGATCACCGACCGACCCCTGCCCTCACCACGTCTTCAACAAGGCAGACGCTGTCATCGCACCCCACCTGCGAGACATCATCAACACATCCTTCGACACCGCCACCTTCCCTGAGAGCTGGAAGCACGCCGAACTCAGCGCTCTACTCAAGAAACCCACAGCGGACCCCACCGAACTCAAGAATTACCGCCCCATCTCGCTCCTCCCGTTTCCAGCCAAAGTCATCGAGAAGACCGTCAACAAGCAGATGGCCGCCTTCCTCGAGACGAATGGATCCCTCGACCCCTCACAGTCCGGCTTCCGAGCCAATCACAGCACCGAGACCGCCCTCATCGCCGCCACCGATGACATCCGAGCCCTGATGGACAACGGAGAAACAGCGGCCCTCATCCTCCTAGACCTCTCCGCGGCATTCGACACGGTCTGCCACCGCACCCTAGTACAGCGCCTCAGCAACGTCGGAATCCAGGACAAGGCGCTGGAATGGATCATCTCCTTCCTCGACGGAAGAACACAGAGAGTCCGCCTACCACCGTACAAGTCAGAGGCCTCCGAAGTCATCTGCGGCGTCCCTCAAGGATCCTCTCTGAGCCCCACCCTCTTCAACGTCTACATGAGCCCCCTCGCGGCCATCGTACGCCAACACAACCTCAGCATAATCTCCTACGCCGACGACACCCAGCTGATCCTCTCCCTGACCAACGACCCCGCCACCGCCAGAGCCAACCTGCACGAAGGGATGAAAGAGGTAGCCGAGTGGATGACGACCAGCCGCCTGAAACTGAACTCTGACAAGACGGAGGTCCTCATCCTGGGCTCTTCACCCTCCGCCTGGGACGACTCCTGGTGGCCTCCCGCCCTGGGCACCGCACCCAAACCGACAGACCATGCATGCAACCTGGGCTTCATCCTGGACTCCTCCCTCTCCATGACCAGGCAAGTCAACAACGTCTCCTCGGCGTGCTTCAACATCCTACGCATGCTACGGAAGATCTTCTGGTGGATACCCACCGAGACCAGGAAGACCGTCACCCAGGCCCTCGTCACTAGCCGACTGGACTACGGCAACGCCCTCTACGCCGGTACCACCGCCAAGCTCCAGAAGAGACTCCAGCGAATCCAGAACGCCTCAGCCAGACTCATCCTCGACATCCCACGAACCAGCCACATCTCCGGACATCTGAGAGACCTTCACTGGCTCCCCGTCAACAAAAGAATCACCTTCCGCCTCCTCACCCACGCACACAAAGCCCTACACGACCAAGGCCCGAGCTACCTCAACAGCCGGATCAACTTCTACGCTCCCAAACGCCACCTCCGATCAGCCAACCACGCCCTCGCCGCCGTCCCCCGCATCCGAAGAGCGACTACAGGAGGAAGGTCCTTCTCCTACCTGGCCGCCAAGACCTGGAACTCCCTCCCGACCGACCTGCGCCTGACCCAAGACCACCTCTCCTTCAGGAAGAAGCTGAAGACCTGGCTGTTCGAGCAGTAGCGGCACCCCTCCTCCCCCAGCGCCTTGAGACCCTACGGGTATGTAGCGCGCTCTATAAGTGTCATTGATTGATTGATTGATTGATTGATTGATTGAATGGTTGCAGGTGGGACTCTGCGAACTTTGGTGTATATCTTAAAGCCACACCCATAATTATGTGGGCCCTGCCCCTTTCACCCTCCCCCAAGCTTTTCATCCTACTCATTGCCCTGGCGCGATGTGTATGAGTGTGCAGACTGGATGGGAGTGTATGTGCTTGTTTGTACACGTCTGTGCCCATCCCTCACTGGTGGATGGTTTTCAAGTCGTCTGGCTGACATCAAATCATCTGCAGACGTATGCCACTAAGACGTGCTTATGTACACAAAGACCGCTGTGAAGCAGAAGACAAACCTATTACTGTTTTTTGTGTACAGAAAGCCTTCATAACCTGAGCCTGACCCGCGAAGGGAAATGTCACATCCAAAATACAGTAACAACGTTGAGATTTCCCAACTCACTGATAAATAACGTATCTGAATGTTCGTCAGTTTCACTGATCATTTAAGAATTATAGTAACTGCACCATATTTAACACATTACAGTGTTTTCTTACATTCAGTCGATGTTTCCAAGGGACTGCACTCGATTGTTTGTTTTGCTTACATTCGCTTTATTTCAAGCAGCTGGCAGCTTTTGTTCCTCAGCACACTTGCTGTTCGAAGTCGTAAATGTGTCCAGGGCAGGTGAAAGCAATCTGGCCACGCCTGAAAGGATGCCTGCTGGCCTGAACAGATATCCATGTGGTCACACAGTGTAAGAAACCCGTTTATAGAGAGGGATTCACACAGCCCAGGTAACAGAGGAGCTCAATAGGTGCCACGACCACAAACCCAAACCACAGCATCCAGCCCCTAGGACATCTTTAAACTCCTACGACTAACCGGACCAGTGATGTGCAAGCAGTCAAGTAACAACAAAACATCCTCCCAATAGTCTAGCTTCAACACCACATGGTCAAGCATGCGCACACAGCCGATGTGTTTATCAGTTCACAGGGAAATTATAATTACAAACCAGAATACCCGTCAGAGTGGCCAAGAGTTTGTTAAGAGCTGTTGCTACGGGAAACGCCCTGGAAAAACCTGTGTAAACCCTGGGCCACCTAATACAGAAGGACTTTGCACCCATGCAAACATCACCTCATGACGCTGTGACGCAGCAGCTCTGCATACTTACCTTTGCTTTTAATTAAGCAATCAATGTATCCTACCATTTCAGTGCCACAGCTCATAGGGTACCTACTCTGAACACTGGCCGAAATCCAAAATGTTCAACCGAACTACAACTCTGTTCTCACGAGCTGCCAGGAACCCTCACCGCTTCTTTATGTGACAGCACTCGACACTGTAGTCTCCCACTGCCCGAATACTTCGAAAACTAAGGTATAAATAATGCACAGCTTAGAACTCCAAATTCCTTTAACCACATGGCTGCTGGCCGTTTTCCCCCCCCTGTGCTGGAAAATGCCATTTTAGTGGCACCATGACGAGCTCAGCTCGTCATCAGCACACGACACCCGTGGGTGATGACGAGCTGAGCTCGTCATCAGCATCGAAAGGGTTAAGAACACAGTATTTAAAATGGTCACCTGCCCAGTCAAGTAACTGCAGCCTACAATGCTACAAATCAAGCCTCAGTAGCATGCTTGAAGAACATGCTCAGCCTTCCCAATTGAGAAGTACTGATACTACCGGAGGTAGGATGGAATAAGAACAGATCGAGGCTTAAAATCCACAGTAGAGACAATCAAACTGTGAGCGTGTTTGGGGGCCTGAAGAACATGCTTAGTCTCCCCAATCGAGAAGTGCTGATACCACCACAGGAAGGAAGGAATAAGATCAACCGATGTAGCATTAAAGGCCACACTAGAGACAAGCAATGAATTAGCTATTTATAAGCACAGCGCTGTCACCCCTAGGGGTATCTGGGTACTGAGGCTGCAATGTCTCAGTCGAAGAGCCAGGTCCGCTAGAAATGGAGCTTTTGGGAGGTAGCGAGGCAAGTCATTTCAGGTCTTGGGAGCAATGTAGGAAAAGGAGCAGCCCTCGATGAGGCTGGGATAGATGCAGGGTGTGTGTCTGTGAGGGTGAGTGGGGCGGAGCACAGATGTCTTGCGAGCAAATGGATTTCAGTCAATAGTTGATGTAGGACGGTCCTTGATTGTGTAGAGCTTTGAATGCGTGTGTAAGGATCTTTAACAGGCATCTCTTCTGGATGGGGAGCACGTGGAGATGTCTGAGGTGGGCAGTGATACGGGTCCATTTGGGAGATCAAGGATGAGTATGGTCTGGGGGATTGAAGAACATGCTCAGCCTCCCCAATTGAGAAGTATTGAAACCAGCTGAGGTAGGAAGGAATAAGATGAAATAATGTAGGCTTAAAATCAACACGAGAGACAACCAAACTATGTCTGTGTTTTGGGGTTTGAAGAACATGCTCAACCTCCCCAATTGATAAGTACTTGAACTACCTCAGATAGGAAGGAATATGATTAACCGATGTAGCCTTAAAATCCATGCTAGTGATAGCCGGACATCCGATTCACATTTTACATGAATACTTGGACCAAAATCATGCCCATTTTGGTAATGGAAATGAAAAATCTGGCGACTCCCAGCTATCCTTCAAGCTGAATAATGTAAGGGACTGAACAGTATACCACTTGAGTGAGCAAAAGCAATACGTTAGAGATGGCATGGACAGAAAACAACAAACAGCACAAGTATGCATGGTCAGAAAAAAGTACACTGGTTGCATGCAGACAGGACACTGCATATGATTTGAGCATTCATAGGCTGGAAACAGTGTAGAGTGCGAGCATGCATAGACTAGAAACAGTGTAGGATGCAAGTATGCATGCACTAGAAACAGTATGGGATGCAAGCATGCATGGACAGGAAATTATGTATAGGTCGAGCATGCATAGTCAAGAAACCGTGTACAGGGCAAGCATGCACAAACAGGAAACAGTGTTGGGTTAGAACATGCACGGTATAGGGAGCAAGCATGTACGCAGAGGCAACAGCGTAGGGTGTGGACATGCCTGGAAAGGCAAGAGTATTGTGCGAGCAAATAAAGACGGGTAACAGTGAAGGGTGAGAGCATCCGCAGATATTTAAAAGTAGGGTGAAGGTTGCAAGCATGCTTGAACCAGGAGCAATCTTAACAGTATCATTTGTACGATGACAATCCCAATGGTAGCATAGTTAATTTGAAGGGGGATGAGCGAGAAAAACTCATCTGCTGACCGCCATTCAAGAGGAGTCCCTATACAATGATATTACTCAAAGTCCTATTTGTGAACGTTGAAATCTCAAGGCCTTGCAAACCATTCACCCATGAACAAAATTGTATCTCACTTTTGCGGGTTGCCATTAAGTTCATAAGGGTCCCAGATCAGCAACTCGGTTTATGGGACACTATTCGTTGGAATGATGGTTTTAGCAGCATAGACAGAATATGTTCAGATGCCATTAAAATGCGGTTTCCTTAAATGGGACAACGTACAAATCAAAACATCTTTTTTTTTTTAAACAGAGTTTTATATAGCGCGAACTTGACCCGAATCTGGTATCAGAGCGCTTACATAGCACCAGTTGCATTACATGACACATTAATTTTTGTTAGGCACGGGGTGATTAAGTGATTTGCCCAGAATCACAGGATGTTCACTGTCGTTGCCGAGACTTGAACCCAGTTAACCAGATTCGAAGTCGACCGCCCTAGCCGTTAGGCCAACTCCTCTCCCTAAGAGAGAAGAGCATAATGACTTAACATTTCTGTAACCTCAACAGCTGTTAAGGTAGTTGCTGAAGGTCTACACTGAACCCTGTTTGGGCTACAAACAAAAATTAAAGGGGCCATCTGTGTCATGAAAAAATTCTGCATCTCTAACAATCACCAACAGTAAGAGTCAACAGGAGTGTTGAGATCTACAAAAATACAACAGAGTATTGGGGGGTCCTAGGGGAGTTAGTTTATAGACAATGTGAGTACCTTGTCCCCCAACTACTACTACAAAAAACAAGAGAGGTACTGAGAGTCTGTGAAATGAAGAAATGACAGGACCAGGTTGTGTCCAGTATAAGTGTTCAGATCAAACCATTGATCTTGAGCACATGACACTATCATGTCATAGAGGTGAGGATAGGAAGATACAGGGTTTAGAAAGTAAGAACATAGTACCCATCCGCCCACTCATCAGTGAAATTTCGTCATCTGGGTTGGTGAAAAGAAAGGTGTCCTATGGGCTTCTCCTCAGGGAGAGTCTGAGGTAGCCAGATGTTGGACCCTTAAGAACCACATCCAACCAGCAGAGGATAGTGTGTGAGTGGAAGGGGCAAATAAATTTGCAGTGCTCAGAAAAGAAAAAGGAAACTAATCCTAGTGATTAAAAATACCTACTTTGATGACATAAGAAGACTTTTATTCGGTGTGACCATCAAAGTGGTATCGTTAAAAACAGTAAGCTGATAGCATGTAAGGAATTGCTATCTATCACGTGTATTAATCGGTCGACATGTTTCAGCCTATACCGGCTTTCTTCAGGACCTATGATAAGCTACTGCAACATATACTTATCGTGAGTTGGAGCTTGAACATGAACAATCTCCAACAATTGAAGGTGTATCTCCTCCCCAATTGTAGGGAGAAAAAACCTCACCTCGCCTGGCAACAGCTCAGGTTGGAAGGAGGCCACGCACTCTCCGTCGTTACCTCGGGTAGAATCCTGAGCCGAGGGGGAGGTCACCTCCCCCTCGGCTCAGGATTCTACCCGAGGTAACGACGGAGAGTGCGTGGCCTCCTGTTGAGATCTACTGCAACACGATTCACCACATGGCCCCTTTAACTTGGGTAAGCAATGCGAAACAAACACAAAACCCAGGCTTAACCCCTTCGATGCTCATGACGGAACGGTTCCGTCATGAGCGTCGGTTGGCCTGTGCTCATGACGGAACCTTTCCGTCATGAGCCCGTTAGCTCATTAGAACCTTCAGCACAGCGCGAGAATTTGCGCCGCGCTGAAGGTGTGAAGGTGTTAAGTGAGCTCTAAAGAGCTGATGACGTTCATTGCAATCATCATAGCTAAAACGTATCAAATGGAAAATCAGCTGTCTTAAGCATGTATGGACAGAACCTGGCCATCAAGCTCTGAAATAACGTGAAAGTGGAGTTCTCATTTATTTCTGGGCGAGCAGTCTCTAGCTGGTTGAGGAGGTTACTTTAGGAGAGACACAAAGTCTGAGGAGATCTGGACATGGACCTTTCGAGTAAGTATGCATGAACGTCAGGTCTTACCTTTCAATCATTCCAAGAGGGGAAGACGCCCTTAGTGCTTCAGAGTGACCTACCAGGAGCGCCCCAGGTTTATGAATATTCCCTGCCCCTACAAAGAACATTAAAGCTGTTGCAGATTGAGAAAAGTTCTTCTGAGTACCGGTATCAGCTGGTATGAAGTGAAAATCAAAAGGTTCATTTAACAATATCCGTTACACCAAAATACAAAGTTACTGGCAGTTTGTTTCTAAAATTAACAGTGTAAATTGTGAAATATAGATATTTTGACTTGATTAGGGTTGGATAGTGAAGAATTCTAGTCTGTTGGCCAGAATGATAGCGGTGTCCCACAGCGCGATCACCAAAGATAGGTGTGTAGCTGCAGTAGCAGCCACCAGGGCTAAACTCAACTTTTCCCCACTCCATCCATGGTAATCTTGGCACAAGAGGACAAATGAGGAGTGGGAAACATGGGGGTCCTTTCTCTCAGCACCAACTCAGAACTAGAGTAAACTGACCAACAGAAAATCTTACTTGAGGCAATATACGCCCATGGGTATTGCTACTTCAATGCAGAGTTGGAATTCAGAATGCTTCCTAGTCAGCCAACTGGCAAGCAGGAAGTGAGAGGAATATTCATAACCTGGGAAAGACCTAGTGATGGACATGCTTTTATAATCTTTATAACTGACTCACACGCTAGCAACATTAACAGACAAACTATCTATGCTGATGTTCACCATGCAATAAATACAGACTGTTTTTACGGTACTGTACCACACTAGTATAACAAGATTTCGGCAATAAAGACACATTTCACACAGACAAGACTATAAATAAATATAAAAAACACAAGACCCCTGTCTACAGGAACAAAGAAACATCAGAGCTTCCACACACTCCATATCATAAAGTGGGAGATCACCTTATTGCAAGTCTAAGTGGCATCCAACCCCTAAAGCCCCTCACGTATTTGTAAACAGCAGCAATTCCTTGCTAAATTTTACCAACATGCATCTAAATGATCTTAGATTGCAGGGGGAATCCCTTCTACCCTCTCCAAGGCTGCAGCTTTTATTTCACACTTCCCAAGATCATAATGAGACTTGTTAATGATTAACTTCGGCAAAGTGTTACTCAGTTGCTATTACTACACATTTCACCATGAAGAATTAACACTGAGATTCAAAGGGGTTTTACAGAGCACACGTGTCCTCCCCCCCCCCCCCCCCCCCCCCCCCCCCCCCACCGCCCTCTCCCGGGAAATTCAGAGCAATTAAATGCAAAGCTCTTTCATCCACATAAATGAATGGTCAGTGAGGGTATTGCAGGGCTACAGTAAACATCTGATTAAGGCATCGGCTATATCCATTGCATAAAGACTGGGTGAGGTCAGGGAAGCCTCTGCCTTTAAAGGGACGAGCAGATTGAGGCCAATCATGTGAGGTGGAACTGATTGGCCTTCTTCTATGTCTGTCGTTGCCTGTGTCATAGGCGACCCTTTTCACCCAGCTCCTGACAAATGACAGGGGTTTTCAAGTAAATCCTCCTGGATCATCAGTGATTGGTTGGATTTTGACTAAATGTTTTTAGCGGACTGGGCTTGACCTGGTTTGGCGTGTAGTTGCGATGTACTAAATTTTAAGCATCAGCTGAAACCAGCCTCTGTCTTTTTAAAATAGACAGAAAAAGTTTCAAGGCCCGATTTGGCAAGTTAAAAGATCTAAAAACTGCAAACGAAGCTATGGAGTATCTTGTTGTTACAGCCAATCAAGATACTAAAAAAAGAATGTTAACAGATATTAACTATAAGTGACTCATTTCAGATGTGGTATGCCAGGATACGCGCTATAAAATTGATCTTTAAGATGTACAGAATGCACCCCAATAAACACGGTCCAGCCACATTCAGGTTATAGAAATCAGATGTGATGCATTATAAAAACAGCGCTTGCCATTTAGTCTGCATACTTCGCAGCTACTCACAATAAATAACATTACATGGATCCAGCTCTGCTCGGATTAATGGCACCTTATTGTTTTTACCAGGCCTTAAAAAATTAATGTACTCTTCACTTCTGCTTGGAAGCTGTTCCTTGCATTCACTACGCTTTCAGAGAAAATTACTTTTTTCCTGTTCCGACTAAGCATCCTCTTGGTCTCAAATTGAGATTTGTACCTATGAACTCTCTCTCATATAGTGACCACTTGCACAGTTTATCCACTTTAGGAATTTGCAAGTCTCTACCTGCCTGTATTCTTGAGTCACTCTCCTGGTTGGACTTGTGGTCTGCTCTCATTTTCTTAAACTATCTCTGCACTATCGACAGTCAGTCTCCGGAGGTGTGACCTCTTGGACTAGACAGTACTTCAGATAAGCAGGAACTGGACTAATAGTCCAAACACAGCAACACTTTCCTGCTGCTCATTCATCGCTCATGTGTTCCTCCAAGACTCAATTATTTTATAACCTAGTCATTTAAAAGCTTATCCTCTAAGGACCCCCAACTTCTGTTTGGTGAACTTTGATCCATCACCTCCTGTCCAGTTCTGTTCCAAGATTTGTGCCCCTTTGACAGGACTTCCAGGTAATTTTAATTACAGTGTTTTCTGCCACTTGCTCTGATCCGGACCATGAGATACAGTCATACAACCAGTGAAAATACACCACTTGCCTCTTGAGCTATCGTGAGCTTTGACTTTACTCACAAGAGAGCACCTTTCTTACTGCCTCACATTTGTCACACCCTTTCTCAGGAAGAGTCCATTTACCATTATATGGTTTGTGACTATCTGCTATCCTGGTCCTAACACAATTTAAAACCTCGGCTCCCTTCCCAAAGGGCATTCATTCGGTTTCAAATTTTATGTAGGGAGTAAGAAAAGGATTTAGAAAAGACAAAGTAGGCCAAATATACCAAAATAGCCTATTTTTTTGCCCAGACGAACTCAATACATTTGATTGCCAAACAATTTCCTTTAGTACATTTTCTGTCAAAGATTGGGTCATTTGACTAAATCTTTTTCCCCACCAGAGAGCCCAGGAAGGCTGCCTTATAGCTGCCACACTCAGCACTATCACCCAAAAAAACTATACTGAAAAAATGTACTGCTGCAACAGTTATTCTTATTCCAGGTCTTCTACAGGTCTCCCTCCTTAACTCCCTCTTCAGGGTCACAATCTACTTGCTTGAATGTACTGCACAAGCGTGGCATATTTGTGCCTTAGATAGGTCTTCTCTTCTGCTTTTAAAAGTATACTTCTTTCTACTTGATGCAAAAAGTGTATGTACATTCTCGGCCATACCATTTCTGCAGTATCTTGAAGCATTAGTATCTCTTTTGCGTTAGCTTGCTTCAAGGTCTTAAAATGGTAGCTTTTATCCACACCTGTCAAAGGTTCTACCGTCCAAATGGGTCTTCTCGAGAAAAGGGCACATCTTTGAAAATTTGGCTCTCAAAAAGTGTGTCTAGTGATAATATGCTGACTTTCGCAGTTCGCAATTTCATATTTGGCATTTTGCGGTTCTAACTTTTGCAGGAACCACTTCCAAACAGAATGAATTAAAAAGTGGACTGATTCTAGTTCCTTTGAGACGATCCTTGCAGCTGAGAATACAATAGACAGGAAAAATTAGTTTGCTATAGCAACTTTAAATGAAAGATCAAATTTACAATCAGTTGAATGCTGTGAAACATTTTAACTTCACCCAGTTACTTCCCTCTACGGGGCTGAACTATATTAGTACACCACAAGCAGACATTAACTCGGGAAAGTTCAAATGCTCTAGTCGTCCCCACATTTCCTCTAAGTTTGTTGTTTTAATAGTATTCTCGACCTGAATAGATGTACCCGGACCCTTACCCATCTTGCCCAGTGACATCTTTCTGAATGAAGCTTAACCGATGGGCAGCATACCCAACCACAACAAGTGCTGTCTAGGCTGTTTTCTGAAAATAAGGATGGTAGTGCAAGCATTACCTCAACCCAACTATCAGCCTAATGCTACCAGGCCTTCAACTATAGCAGGATAGTGATCTAAGGGAATTGCAGTTTAATACCAAAATAACAAGCACTGGCAAAGCCAAACTGTATCACCGTTTGACTTTTCCAGAAACGGGTGCACAAATGCGTATTTAAGCAAATGAGCAGCTCAGCAACAACTGCCCCTAAACCCCCACACCCCTAAAAACAAGCATTTACAATGCAATGGTCTCGGCATTATTAAAGGTAGAGCTATCGGCATTGCTCATGACATCCGACTTTACAGCCATATAACTTGACGAAAGAAAGTGCGCATGTGGAGGAGTCTACCAGCCATCCGAATTTATTTGGGTGTCTGGTGAAAAGTAATTGGTGCTCCCAATCACCAACATCTCACTGGTGGGTGGAGATGTGGGAGCCCTTGTGAAACAAGGAATGAGACACAACCGGCAAATTGTGTATGCAAATGGCAGTTTACGTCATATAGGACGCTCCAGATCATTCAGGTAAGCCTCTGCATCGTTTTCTTATTTGTTCTAAATAAAGATTTGAAGGTTTTGGAAACGATTTAACTAATTACATGAAAAGATAATTTTTTTTAAGCAATACTATTTTAGTCACTTTATTTTCACTGTACATCCAGAACATAGCCTACCTTTCTCTTTTCTCACAGGGTGAAATCCATCCTTGGGCACCTGCTTGTTTGTGCTACACAGATGTTGTTTATAGTACAACCCCAGATATCAACACATTTGGTTTATTCTGCAACATTCTAGGTTAACAGGACTGAGACAAGTATGGACGATATCAATGAACTTTATGGCAAGACAGGAGGCTAGCATTATGCATTTAACATTTATTCACCACCATTTGAGCTGCAACATTTAAATGTTCCAACAGTAGAACTCCACCTCTATCACAAATGAACAAAACACCCAAGTCCAAATAAGTTGCCCACGGTTCCATGTCCTGCCTCTTTTGTTTGCTGCTCCTAAGTAGATAAGTAATACTCAAGACCTAATTGCTTCTATGTATATTAGTTAGAGGTTTATGATTTTGTATAGAGTTATAAGATTGAATGTTCCTTTCTCTATTCTAACATAACTTATAGTTTTGGTTTCTATTTTTCAAAATATATTCTATATTGTGATTAAGGATGCTTTTTGGTAAGGGAAGCGTCTAGTTGCTGTTTGATGTTTTAGTAGACTCAAAGAAGTTTTATTGATAAGAAAAAGTACTGTTATTTTAGGTGAAAATACTGTTTTACTGTGATCACTGTGTTGTGTTTCCATCTAAGACCCTAATTCGATATTCCCGATTCATGCCCTTATGTGGTTATAATCAATAATATCCTGATAAAGGCATAAGAATCATATCCATATTCAGTAATAGCCCATGCAGTCCAAAGCAAAGCACGGCTACTCCCATCGACTCCTAGAAAGTACAACGCGTTCTTTAAACAAACCAAGCCTCCAGCAGCCCGGGAAATCCCCCCTGCTTTTGTTTTGATTTGAACAAGAACTCCTGGAGTCCAGAAAGAACTGTTAGTTCTTAGTGACGTCTTATGTCCAACCTTACGTCAAACTCGGCACCTTTCAGGTTTAAATATACCAACAGTTGCCTACTTGCCCGAGAGCCCAGCTGATGCGAGAGCCCACGGAAGCCGCCCCTCCAGTTTGACGCACTGAGAGAGACGCTGTCTTTTTCTCCAGCCCCGGTGCTTCCAGCCTACCCTTGCGGGTTGCTGGGAGATCGAGTCCTGAGGAAAGAGATACGAGACCTCCCACATTCTATTACCAAGGTACGAAGCTGACTAAACCCTTAAGAGAATTCTTGATGCAGATTCTTGGCAAAACAATCTTAACCAACTTAACTTAAACTGCTACTTACTTACTCCTTCCCAAGTATTAGGCTTAGGTCAGGTACACTGGGGTAGGCGTAGTTAGAAGCACCAGTTGAGTACGTTAGTCAATGTTTTTATGTATGTATATATTTTATCCATTTTAAAGTACCATATGGCTAAGAAACCATATCAATGCTTTTACAGTATTATTTCATAATACTACTTTTACTGTATGCACTTTACTTTATGATAAGTTTCGCAATTGTGGCAATTAATTTCTCTTGCATGAGAAAGAAGACTGCTCAATAATAACACTTTTTATTGAAAACGCCCGTCTCTCTATTTCTCTGCACTCTGGTGAAACTATGTATGCACGGTTGACTGAGTGAAATAGCTGCCTATTGTGTTCACACAACTCTAGAGATACACTCTTATTCTGAGGGAGCAAAGTGGTCATGTTTATGCGGTTGTCAGATGCTGAATCCCTTCTTGTCTGAATCAGGGAAGTGCATCCCTCCCTATTCATTCAAGAAAGTTTCGAGTGACCTCTGAGCTTGCTGGCGCAAACCTAAATTAAGTTTAACATAGTAGAGACCTAGATGACCTAAGTCCTATGTCTACACTGCTGTTTAGGTTATTCCAATGCGCAGAGCCTATTGGGAAAATAGGAACTACACTACAACTGTTCATTGTTATTTGAGCAGGTTCCCAATGAGCGGTTTCCGTTGGTTGATTCACGCAGCAGTGTGCGTGCTTCCAGCTTGTTGTCTTCGTTCTAGCCTACGCAATGTGTTGACATCTTGGGTGAGGCCTGCGCATTGTGTAGGTCGAATCGGGTGCAACCCTTTCTCCACTGCAGAGGGTGCTTGTTTTCTACCTAAGGGGATCACGTACAAGTCATTCTTGTGTGTCCCCTTCTGCTGCTAGTTGCCAAGAAACTAAGTGTGCCGGTACTCGAGCTGAGAGCGCGTTTTTGAGAAGATTGGTAGTGTTGTGAGAAAAAATAAATTAAAATGACTATATTTGAGGAAGATTCATTTTTGATTTTTTTTAAGTAAACAAGGCATTAAGTGTTGCACAAGAGTGTGTTTCAAGTTTGGTTTCTTGCCACGATTAGGTGATTTATAGTTTTGTGCACATTTTACGACAAGTAGATTTGTTTAAAATGTCCAAGAAGGAGATTTAGCAGCCTTCTTTGGAGGAAATAATTTGCAAGATAGTGGAGCAGGAACTGCAGGAGGCAATGAAAGAGTCCATTAAGAAGACTCGAAGAGGTAAGAAAAAGAGGAAGAGGAGTAGGTCTCCATTTCTGACAGAGAAGAGAAGACTTCTAGGATTCCAGGGGACAAATGTATACAAAAGAGAAAACATATTACAAGCAAGAGAGGAGTTCCAAGTGACTCAAAGAGCTTTTGTCCAAAGTGACAAGTGGGATGGGCAGTTTGACACTGCAAAGGAAGAGGACAAACTGGACGAGTATGATCAAGAGGATGGACATCAAAGTTTAGACAAATTTATACTAGACAGACTATAAAGATGGCCAAGATAAGGAGTGTTTGGATAGTTTAAGGAAAAAGGAAAAGAAAAGGAGGTATGTTTTTAGATACAGTGGGCGAAAAGCTTTTTGAACCAAGGGAAATTAAGCTTCCCAGGAGCAGAGAGTGGTGGCCTTTGGATCACGTAGCAGATTATATTAAAATGTGACTGCAGAGGCCATTGGAAAAGGAGGACAGAAATGTTTTAAGCGCCGAATGCGCACGCCCACATATTGATGAAAAGGTGACTACGACTCACAATGTTGACCATGAAATGATCACCTATTTATTCAACTTTGGAAAGGATCTGAGAAAAGAGTTAGAAAAGTCACTAAAATCTTACCAGGAGATGATTCTGGACATTCTTGGTCCAGTGACAAGGAATTTTGATCAGGTTGAAGAGGCCTATGTCAAAAGAACAAATGTGAATATCAATGTTTTGCGCCAATGGTGCCATAGGATAAATTGTTTTATTGGCAATGCCAATGCAGAATTACTGACCAAAAGGCGCAAGACCATCCTGATGAGGATAAATCTAAAATTAGCAGATTTTAGTGTCGAAGAGTCCACTGAGGAGGTTAAATGTCTCTTTATCGGGGACGGAATAGCTAAAAATATTGTGAAGTATGTGCAGATTCTTACAAGTCTGGACAAGGCTCAGCATTCAATGGGAAGAGTGTTCACAGGGAACGAATAGTTTCTTACCTGTCGGTGTAGTTTTGCAGCTTGAAGATCTTTCTGGATTCACTATGCTGTGCACATTCCGCTATCTGGTGGTTGGGTCTGGAATCGTAGTCTTTTTTCTCTTTTTTTTTTTCCGCAGCCCAGGTGGGCGTTGACGTCCCACCATTTGGTGTACCTTCGGTGACGTCGGCATGCTTCCGGCGGAAGCTCCCACCCTTGGGCGCCATCTTCGGATTCTTTTTTCTCTTTTGTGTCCTTGTAGTGAATCCATGGCCATGTTTGTTAAACCTTTCTCCAACGTAATTCTTTTCACGTATCTTGTAAGCTTCAACTTGCTTTCTATTCCATGTGTTTCCACCTTCTTCTCCAGCCTCATCTTTCTGGCGGAGGCGGGTGGGTTCGCTAGTGAATCCAGAAAGATCTTCAAGCTGCAAAACTACACCGACAGGTAAGAAACTATTCGTTTTGCAGCATGAATCTTTCTGGATTCACTATGCTCTGCATAGATTTTGTAGCGGTTTCGTTAATTTTGTGGCGGCTGGGTGGAAGATGAGCGTTGGTTGTTGAATATATGTTGAAGCACTCTTTGTCCTACTTGTGCCTCCTTGTTTATCTGTACATCCACGCTTGCGTGCTTAGTGAACGTGTGCACTGAAGCCCATGTTGCCGCCAGGCATATGTCCTGAATTGGTGTGTTGGCCAGAAAGGCAATAGTTGCTCCTTTCTTCCTGGTCGAGTGGGCCTGTGCCCCTCCTGTTAGCTCCTGCCCCGCTTGCCTGTGGCAGAATTGTATTGTTTGTGCGATCCATCGAGCTATGGTGTTCTTAGTCACTGGTCTACCCAGGTAACTGTTTGCGAAGGCTACGAAGAACTGTTTTGTCTTCCTGTGTTCCTTCGTCCTTTCAATGTAGTGCATCACTGCCCTTCTTGCGTCTAGAGTGTGGAGCGCCCGCTCATCGCTTGTCGTGGGGTTCTGGAAGAAGCTAGGAATTTGAATACTCTGATTCATGTGGAACCTTGACACCACCTTTGGCATGAAGTGCGGGTCTGTTCTCATTACGACCCTGTCACTGTGTATCTGGATGTTGGGTTCCTGCAGTGTTAGTGCCTGTAGTTCGCTCACCATGCGTAGCGAGGTGATTGCTACCAGAAAGGCCGCTTTCATTGTCAGCATTTGCAGTGATGCCTTGTGGATGGGTTCGAAAGGTGCTTTCATGAGCTTTGTCAGTACCACATTTAAGTTCCAAGCTGGCGGCGGCATCCTTTTTGGTGGCGCTATTCTCTTAGCCCCTTCCAGGAATCTTTTTACTACTGGAGATGTAAAGAAGCTTCTCCTCTTGTGTATGCCACAATCGCTGCCAGGTGTACCCTCAGCGAGGATGAGCATAGCTTAGCTTTTATGAGGTACGTGAGGAATCTTAGCACCGTTGATTCCCTGGTCAGCTTTCTATGGAGTTTTTTCTTGCAGCACCATTGAGTGAATCTTTTCCATTTTACCCTATAGCACTTGCGTGTGCTGGGCCTTCTTGCCTCCCGCAGCACCCGCAAGGTGCTCTCTGGTAGTTTTAGATGTGCAAACTCTAAGTCCTCAGGAGCCAAGCTGAGAGGCTGAGGCTCTCCGGTTCTGGGTGTAGAACTTCTCCCTTTTCCATGGAGAGTAGTTCTCTTCTTTTTGAGAACTTGTGGGGTGGATCCTGCGCCATCTCCATTATCTGTGAGTACCAAGTCTGCCTGGCCCATTGTGGTGCCACCAGGATGAGCGTCATGTTGCTCGTCATGCATTTGTTGAGAACCCTGGGGATCAGTGGTATCGGGGGAAAAGCGTAGGCACATGTTTTTGACCAGCTTATCCATAGGGCATTCCCCTGGGATAGTGCCTCTGGTTGTCTGGATGCAAAGTACTGGCATTTTGCATTCTGGCGTGTTGCAAACAGGTCTATTGTCGGAGTGCCCCACCTCCTGAATAGTCTTTCTGTTTCCTGTATGTTGAGTTCCCACTCGTGGGATGCTGAAGTCTGCCTGCTGAGCCAATCCGCTTCTACATTGTCCTTCCCTGGCAGGTGTATGGCTAGCAGGTCTATTTTGAGTTGTATTGCCCGTCTCCAGATTTCCTGTGCCAAGCTTGACAGAGGGAATGATTGAGTTCCCCCCTGCTTGTTGATGGAAAACATCGTTGTGGTGTTGTCTGTTTGTATCTGCACCTTGTGGTTGTACAGTTGTTTCTGAAAGGCCTTGAGGGCAAGCAACACCGTTTTCAGCTCCAGGTAATTGATGTGTCTGACCGTATCCGCTGGGCTCCACAGACCCTTCACTCAGCCTGTTCATGTGTGCGCCCCATCCCTTCTGGGATGAGTCTGTGGTGATGGTCACTGTTGGATCCGGTGGCGTTAGAGGCTTCCCTATTGTTATCCTCTCTTTGGTCCACCACTTTATTTCTTCCTGCACCTTGTGTGTTAGAACCACTAGATCCTCCCAACTCCTTGTAGCTTGTGACCATTGCTGTTGCAGCCACTCTTGGAGTGGTCTCATTTGTAGGCGTACATTGGGGACCAGGTGTATGCATGACACCATCATTCCCAAGATCTTGCTCACTGTCAGAGCTCGCCCCTTCTGGTAGTGACGTTTCTCCCTCAGTAGGCAGAGTGTCCTCTTTTCGCTGGGTAATACCCTGCATTGCACGGTGTTGATCTGAGCTCCCAGGAAGATCTTCACTTGCTCCGGTTCCGTCGAGCATTTTTCCCCAGTGTATGGAGAATCCCAGGCTTGTTAGCGTTCTTGTGACCTGCTCTGCATGAACCTTGCATGTCCTGTAAGAGCTTGCCTTTATGAGCCAGTCGTCGAGGTAGGGGTACACGTGTATCCCCGGTCTTCGCAGATGTGCGGCCACTGCTGTGAGGCATTTGGTGAATACCCTTGGTGCGGACTCTAGACCGAATGCCAGGCTTGTGAATTGGTAGTGATCCTTGTTTACTGTGAACCTTAGCATGTGCTTGTGCTGCCTGTTCATGGGGATGTGCAGCTACGCATCTTTGAGGTCTAGGGTGGACAAGAAGTCCCCGGCCTTTATCTGTGGGATTACCTCTTGTAGGGACGTCATCTTGAATTTTTGAGTCTTTACATACTTGTTTAGGAACCATAGATCCAGGATGGGTCTTAGGCTTTCGTCCATTTTTGGCACCAGGAAGTAGTTAGAGTACACTTCCCTGTTCCGTTCTTTGAATGGGACCGGTTCGATGGCCTCTTTGAGTAAGAGTTCTTGAGCTTCCTCTTGGAGCAATTGCAGCTCTCTTCCAGAGTGCTCTTTTTTCTTTGGCTTTCTGTTTGGTGGTCTCTTTTCCAACTCTATGCAGTATCCGAACTGTATGATGTTGAGTATCCACTTGTCTGTGGTTATTTTTCTCCACTCCTGGAGAAAAAATCTCAGCCTGCCTCCTACTGGTGTTACATGTTCTTTTGTGTCTTGTCCGTGTAGCCCTCTCCTCTTTGTTTTTCCCGTGCTCCTCCCCCGGAGGGTTTGAGTGGGTGAGCACCTTTTTCCGTGTGAAGTCACTTAGAGGGGGGTTGTTCACCGCCTCTCCTTCTCTGGCCCCGTCCGTTTCCTCTCCCGCAAAAGGACTGGCCCCTGTTCTGATAGTTCCGGTTTTTCTTCTGTTGAGCCTGGTGAGATTGCCCTTGCTGGTTTCCACCCCTTCCGTTCGGCCTCTGCGTAGGAGTGCCTCTTCTCATCCCCCTGAATTGCAGGGCCCCCATGGACCTTGCCGTCTCGTTGTCTTTCTTTAGTTGGTTGAGGTTCTCATCAACTGGGGCTCCGAACAGTGTTTCTCCATTGAAAGGGGTGTTCAGGATGTTGTTTTGAACCTCCGTCTTGAAGCCTGAGATCCTGAGCCAGGCTTGCCTTCTCTCTGTGATTCCGATAGCCATCAGCCTGCTGGATGTTTCTGCCCCGTCCAAGGCTGTCTTCAAGCACGAGTTTGTGTTGCTTTTCCCCTCTTCCACGAGGTGAGCGGCTCTTTGCTGGTGTTCCTCTGGGAGGTGCTTGAGCAATTGGTTCACCTCTTCCCAATGCTGGTACTGGTGCCTGTTGAGAAGAGCGTTGGAGTTTGCCATCCTTCAGTGCATTGCTGCGTTTCTCTCAATTTTTCTGCCTGTTAGGTCCATCCTCCTGCTTTCCTTGTCAGGTGGTGGCCCAGATGTTGTTGGGACGTTGGCCCTTCTTCTGGCCGTTGCGGCTATAATTGAGTCTGCTGAAACTGTCCCCTGGATGTAAGGGGGTCCTGGGAGGAGAACTTGTACTTTGTCTCCGTCCTTGGCGTGACTGACCTGCAGGTAGCTGGTTCTCTGAACGCCTCTTTGCCCTGTGCCATAATACTCTTCAGCATGGGCAGGAAGTGGCTTTTTGTCTGTGCGGGGAGCAACGTTTCCAGCAGGAAATCTGCCTTAGCCTTCTCCTCCTCCAATTTGACTCCATAAGCTGCTGCAGCCTTCTTGACAACCTCATAGTAGGCCCCAATGTCATCTGGCAGTGAAGGCCTCGAGGGGTATGTCTCCACAGCCTCCTCTGGGTTTTTCGGCCTCGATGTCCTATCAAACCTGGTCCTGAGCCGCCGAGGATCCAGAGTCGTAGCTCGAACGCGGGTCCCCATAATCACCCTGTGTAATAGAGGTCCTCCTCTTCTCCCTGCTCCGAGGGCTCTGGAGTTTTCGGCGGCTCTTCGGCGTCGAACTCCTCGTGTTCTTCCATCTCTTAGAGGACCGTCGTGAGCTTCGAGGGGATCCTGAAGCTTTTCATTTTGTCTTCGAAATCCTTCTTCCTCTGTATGATGTTTTCCATCTCGGCCTCGAGCCTTCTTTTTATTCTCTCCATCTGTGCGGCCTGCTCGGAGTCGAGCGTTTCGGCCGCCCTCTTAGACGGCCCAGTCGACGTCAGAGCGGTTCTCTGCTCCTTCTCCTTTGTCGAGGATACCTTTTTGGGAGCTTGCTTCGACGACCTTTGCTTTTCACTGGTCTTTGCCGTCTGGGAGTCCTTCTCGAAGGATCCGCTGGGCTGTTTTTCAGGGACCTCAGCTTCGGTTGTCGAAGATTTCGACGCCGGTGTTCCCTTCGAGGTTCTAGACTCTGATTTTCGAGAGTCAGCCTCAGGTTTTAGAGGCCCTGTCGAGGGTTTCGGGGTCACAGACTCTCCTACCTTGTCTGACTATTTCTTATCTGTCTCTGCGACCGTGGAGACATCTGGACCTTCGGCGATGTTGTCCTTGTCGTCGGTGGAGAGGCCCAGGTTGTACAGCGACGGGGCCGGGGCCGGGGCCTTGCCCTTGCCCTGCATCGTGTGGTGAGCGATCCTCTGTTTTTCCCGAATCCTCAGCGTCTTCGGCGTTGCAGTCCTTGCTCCAGTGGTCGATAGGCAGACAGAGGTTGCAGACCGGGTGCTGGTCTCTCTGCGCATACTTGTGGTGGCAATTACGGCAGAATTTAAATGGTGTGTTGTCCATTTCTGCGCTCAGGGGGCGCATTCTCTGTCGGAAGTCGAAGATCTCGAGGTTCCTCTGCTTCGTCGTCCCGGCTCTGATGATCTTCTTCTCCTGGTCTTCTCGAGTTTTTTCCTGAAGAAATTTGCTTATTTTTCTATTTTTCTCCTCCAAAACTTCTGGAGCGTCACGCGACGATCCAGACTCAACGGCGGAAAAAAAGAATCTGAAGATGGCGCCCAAGGGTGGGAGCTTCCGCCGGAAGCATGCCGACCACACCGAAGGTACACCAAATGGTGGGACGTCGACGCCCACCTGGGCTACGAAAAAAAAAGAAAGAAAAAAAAAAAGACTACGTTCCGGACCCAACCACCAGATAGCGGAATATGCACAGCATAGTGAATCCAGAAAGATTCACGCTGCAAAACAGTTTTTATGGAAGCGCTGGGAGGAGAGGAAAACCTCCTAGCCAAGGCTCATGATTTCAGAGCACAAAGTACTACTTATCAAGGAGGCATTTACTAGAGCCAGCCTTCTGGGTTCTATCCCCAGAAGGGAAGACGAACTAGAAATAGGGCATCAAGGCCTGAGCTCAACATCAAGTCACGTTGAGTAGTAGCACGAATGTTGGTTCTACCCTGGAGGGGTTGGAAGAAAATTTAAACTGTTTATCGATCAGTGTGAAAAGATAACAGGCGATCCATGTGTTATTTTTGCGGTAAAAGGTTGTGTCATAGAACTTGAGGAGCTGCTTTTTCAGGCAAAAGAGCCAAAAGAGTTGCGTTTTCACAAGGATTTAGAGGAAGTGGTATCACATGAGGTGGATCAGTAGTTAGGAAAAAATGCAACAGAGAAAGAGAACAACAACACGAGATGTTTTGCGAGTACAATTTTTCTAGTGGAAAAGAAATACAAAGGGTGGAGACGGGTCATAAATTTAAGAATGATGAATCAGATTTACAATAATTTAAAAAAGGAGGGTACCCATCCACTGAGGGATATGTTGCTGGAAGGAGATTGGCTGATCAAGGTGGGTCTCAAAGACGCCCATTTTACAATCCCGAATCATCTGGAGAGTCAGACTACACCAATTTAGATGGAAAGGTCAGCTGTACCAGTTTCAGTGTTTACCTTTCGGTCTGTGTTCTGCCCTATGATGTTTTAGAAAGGTGATGAGACCAGTGGTAAGCTTTTTGAGGGAAAGAGGTGTGAGACAGATCATATAGCTGGATGATATATTGATAATTGAGGAAGCATTTCACATTGGTAAATGGTCTTTTGGAGTCTCTCGGTTTCATAATCAATGTAGAGAAATCCATGTTTACTCCAGGTCAGACCATGGAGTCTTTAGGTTTTGTGGTGGGCACATTGAAGAGTCAATTACAACTTCTGCTGAGGAAGATACGGGAGGAGATAAGGAAAGTGCTGAGGAAAGGAGAAATAATTCTAAGAGATTTGGTGCATGCGATTGGTCTTCGGTCATCGTCAATTCAGGCGATATTTCCGGGTCCCTCACATTTTAGGGCTCTACAGGGGTTGAAGACTGCTGCTTTTGGCAGGAGGTTTATGGTACAGAGACCCTGTGATGCGGTCTATAGAAGCAAAGGAGGAGTTAAAATGGTAGAGGGAGAATTTGAAAGCATGGAATGGACATGAGATTTTTGGTATACGACAAGATTTTGTTCTGGAAACAGATGCCAGTTTATACGGTTGGGGAGCAACTTGTACTGAACAAGGGACAGGTGGCAACTAGATCTCTTAAGAGAGGAAAGATCATATCAATTGTTTGGATATGAAAGCAGGGTTGTTAACCCTGCACAGTTTCAAACAGTTGCAAGGATCTTCAGTCTTGTTGAAGATGGACAATATGATGGCAGTGCTGTATCAACAAGCTAGGAGGGTGTAGATCAAAGAGATTGACAGGTTTAGCTTGAGAAGTATGGGATTTTGACCTAGAGCAGAGTATTTTCCAGGGATGAACAATGTGGTAGCAGATTGGTATTCAAGAAACCAGGCGGATTCAGCGGAGGACTTAGACCTTCCTGGGTCCTCTGGATAAGGACATGTTTGCATCCAAACTGACATTCAGTTAGCAAACTATGTCAGTTGGAGACCAGATCCAGGAGCAATCGCGGTGGATGCCTTTTTGCAGGACTGGTCAGGGGCGAGAACATATGCGT